>NC_135170.1:3772532-4072532 GCF_041146795.1 Maylandia zebra
GGGAGACAGGAAGCCGACTCACTGCCTCGGCTAAATGGAGAGGGAATTTCAGCAGGGCCAGGGCACAGGCATGGACCTTTTTCAGCTGCAAGGGAGGGAAGAGCAATGTGCGATGTAGGTCCCCGGGGCCTGCTGGAGGTCCAGGTCCATGCCCGATGTGAGTAGCAGCAGGGCCAGCGCGCCCAGGAGCACATCTTTTTCGACCGTAAAGGAGAGAGGAGGCCGACTCTCTGCCTCGGCTAAATGGAGAGGGAATTTCAGCAGGGCCAGGGCACAGGCATGGACCTTTTTCAGCTGTAAGGGAGGCAAGAGCAAGGTGTGATGTAGGTCCCCGGGGCCTGCTGGAGGTCCAGGTCCATGCCCGATGTGAGTAGCAGCAGGGCCAGCGCGCCCAGGAGCACATCTTTTTCGACCGTAAAGGGAGACAGGAGGCCGACTCACTGCCTCGGCTAAATGGAGAGGGAATTTCAGCAGGGCCAGGGCAATGGCATGGACCTTTTTCAGCTGCAAGGGAGGGAAGAGCAATGTGCGATGTAGGTCCCCGGGGCCTGCTGGAGGTCCAGGTCCATGCCCGATGTGAGTAGCAGCAGGGCCAGCGCGCCCAGGAGCACATCTTTTTCGACCGTAAAGGGAGACAGGAGGCCGACTCACTGCCTCGGCTAAATGGAGAGGGAATTTCAGCAGGGCCAGGGCACAGGCATGGACCTTTTTCAGCTGTAAGGGAGGCAAGAGCAAGGTGCGATGTAGGTCCCCGGGGCCTGTTGTCGTACCATAGGCACGAGTGGTGTGTGTGTGTGGCAAAGAGTTTCTGCGCAGTGTACCAGGGGCACGGGGAAAGGTTGTTGTACCATAGGCACGAGAAAAGTTGTCGTACCATAGGCACGAGTGGTGTGTGTGTGTGGCAAAGTGCTACTGAGCGGTGTACCAGGGGCACGGCGAAAAGTTGTTGTACCATAGGCACGAGAAAAGTTGTTGTACCATAGGCACGAGAAAAGCTGTCATACCAGGGGCACGGAGGAAAGTTGTTGTACCATAGGCACGAGAAAAGTTGTCGTACCATAGGCACGAGGAGAGTTTGTGTGGCAAAGTGCTACTGAGCGGTGTACCAGGGGCACGGCGAAAAGTTGTTGTACCATAGGCACGAGAAAAGTTGTCGTACCATAGGCACGAGAAAAGTTGTCGTACCATAGGTACGAGGAGTGTGTGTGTGGCAAAGTGCTACTGAGCGGTGTACCAGGGGCACGGCGAAAAGTTGTTGTACCATAGGCACGAGAAAAGTTGTTGTACCATAGGCACGAGAAAAGCTGTCGTACCATAGGCACGAGGAGAGTTTGTGTGGCAAAGTGCTACTGAGCGGTGTACCAGGGGCACGGCGAAAAGTTGTTGTACCATAGGCACGAGAAAAGTTGTTGTACCATAGGCACGAGGAGAGTTTGTGTGGCAAAGTGCTACTGAGCGGTGTACCAGGGGCACGGCGAAAAGTTGTTGTACCATAGGCACGAGAAAAGTTGTTGTACCATAGGCACGAGAAAAGCTGTCATACCAGGGGCACGGCGAAAAGTTGTTGTACCATAGGCACGAGAAAAGTTGTTGTACCATAGGCACGAGGAGAGTTTGTGTGGCAAAGTGCTACTGAGCGGTGTACCAGGGGCACGGCGAAAAGTTGTTGTACCATAGGCACGAGAAAAGTTGTTGTACCATAGGCACGAGAAAAGCTGTCATACCAGGGGCACGGAGGAAAGTTGTTGTACCATAGGCACGAGAAAAGTTGTCGTACCATAGGCACGAGGAGAGTTTGTGTGGCAAAGTGCTACTGAGCGGTGTACCAGGGGCACGGCGAAAAGTTGTTGTACCATAGGCACGAGAAAAGTTGTCGTACCATAGGCACGAGAAAAGTTGTCGTACCATAGGTACGAGGAGTGTGTGTGTGGCAAAGTGCTACTGAGCGGTGTACCAGGGGCACGGCGAAAAGTTGTTGTACCATAGGCACGAGAAAAGTTGTTGTACCATAGGCACGAGAAAAGCTGTCGTACCAGGGGCACGGAGGAAAGTTGTTGTACCATAGGCACGAGAAAAGTTGTCGTACCATAGGCACGAGGAGAGTTTGTGTGGCAAAGTGCTACTGAGCGGTGTACCAGGGGCACGGCGAAAAGTTGTTGTACCATAGGCACGAGAAAATTTGTCGTACCATAGGCACGAGAAAAGTTGTCGTACCATAGGTACGAGGAGTGTGTGTGTGGCAAAGTGCTACTGAGCGGTGTACCAGGGGCACGGCGAAAAGTTGTTGTACCATAGGCATGAGAAAAGTTGTTGTACCATAGGCACGAGAAAAGCTGTCGTACCAGGGGCACGGAGGAAAGTTGTTGTACCATAGGCACGAGAAAAGTTGTCCTACCATAGGCACGAGGAGAGTTTGTGTGGCAAAGTGCTACTGAGCGGTGTACCAGGGGCACGGCGAAAAGTTGTTGTACCATAGGCACGAGAAAAGTTGTTGTACCATAGGCACGAGAAAAGCTGTCGTACCAGGGGCACGGAGGAAAGTTGTTGTACCATAGGCACGAGAAAAGTTGTCGTACCATAGGCACGAGGAGAGTTTGTGTGGCAAAGTGCTACTGAGCGGTGTACCAGGGGCACGGCGAAAAGTTGTTGTACCATAGGCACGAGAAAAGTTGTTGTACCATAGGCACGAGAAAAGCTGTCGTACCAGGGGCACGGAGGAAAGTTGTTGTACCATAGGCACGAGAAAAGTTGTCCTACCATAGGCACGAGGAGAGTTTGTGTGGCAAAGTGCTACTGAGCGGTGTACCAGGGGCACGGCGAAAAGTTGTTGTACCATAGGCACGAGAAAAGTTGTTGTACCATAGGCACGAGAAAAGCTGTCGTACCAGGGGCACGGAGGAAAGTTGTTGTACCATAGGCACGAGAAAAGTTGTCCTACCATAGGCACGAGGAGAGTTTGTGTGGCAAAGTGCTACTGAGCGGTGTACCAGGGGCACGGCGAAAAGTTGTTGTACCATAGGCACGAGAAAAGTTGTTGTACCATAGGCACGAGAAAAGCTGTCGTACCAGGGGCACGGAGGAAAGTTGTTGTACCATAGGCACGAGAAAAGTTGTCCTACCATAGGCACGAGGAGAGTTTGTGTGGCAAAGTGCTACTGAGCGGTGTACCAGGGGCACGGCGAAAAGTTGTTGTACCATAGGCACGAGAAAAGTTGTTGTACCATAGGCACGAGAAAAGCTGTCGTACCAGGGGCACGGAGGAAAGTTGTCGTACCATAGGCACAAGCAGTGCGTGCGTGCGTGCGTGCGTGCGTGCGTGTGTGTGTGCGGCAGTTCTTCTGCGCAGTGTACCAGGGGCACATTTCAATGTGCTTTCTGGAGTACCAGAGGCACGAGGATTTTGCCAGTGGTGTTCTGCTTTGTTAGTGGGAGGGGGCTTAAGTGTGGGTCCCCGGGGCCTGCTGGAGGTCCAGGTCCATGCTAGATACGTGGTACAGGGTAACTGCAGGAGGGGGGGGGGGGTAATGTGGGTTCACGGGGCCTGCTGGAGGTCAAGGTCCATGCTGGATATGCGCTGGAGCGTAACTGCAAGAAAGGAAAGCTAGTGGGGGAGTAGAGCAGGGGAGTATGTGGGTCCCCAGGGCCTGCTGGAGGTCCAGGTCCATGCTAGATACGTGGTACAGGGTAACTGCAGGAGGGGGGGGGGTAATGTGGGTTCACGGGGCCTGCTGGAGGTCAAGGTCCATGCTGGATATGCGCAGGAGCGTAACTGCAAGAAAGGAAAGCTAGTGGGGGAGTAGAGCAGGGGAGTATGTGGGTCCCCAGGGCCTGCTGGAGGTCCAGGTCCATGCTAGATATGTGGCACAGGGTAACTGCAGGGGGGGGTAATGTGGGTCCACGGGGCCTGCTGGAGGTCCAGGTCCATGCTAGATACGTGGTACAGGGTAACTGCAGGAGGGGGGGGGGGGGGGGTAATGTGGGTTCACGGGGCCTGCTGGAGGTCAAGGTCCATGCTGGATATGCGCTGGAGCATAACTGCAAGAAAGGAAAGCTAGTGGGGGAGTAGAGCAGGGGAGTATGTGGGTCCCCAGGGCCTGCTGGAGGTCCAGGTCCATGCTAGATATGTGGCACAGGGTAACTGCAGGGGGGGGGTAATGTGGGTCCACGGGGCCTGCTGGAAGTCAAGGTCCATGCTAGATATGTGGTACAGGGTAACTGCAGGGGGAAGGGGGGGGGGGGTAATGTGGGTCCCCGGGGCCTGCTGGAGGTCAAGGTCCGTGCTAGATATGTGGTACGGGGTAACTGCGGGGGGGGGGGGGGATCTAATGGGGGACTAGATCAGGTGAGGATGTAATGGCCAGTTCGACAGCAGCACATCTTTTTCGACCGTAAGGGAGAGAGGAGGCCGACTCTCTGCCTCGGCCAAATGGAGAGAGATTTTCAGCAGGGCCAGTGCGCCAGGAGCACATCTTTTTCAACCGTGAGGGAGAGAGGAGGCCGACTCACCACCTCGGCCAGGGCCTTTTTTTCTCCCCTCTCCAGTTGAGCAGTCTAAGGGTAATGAGTAGCAAAGGTGCCCTCCGTCATTTATGGGAGACGGGTGTCTGAAGATGCGCAAGTCAGCAGACACCCTCGGCAACGCTCGGACGGCACTGGGACGGCGCGAGAGAGCGAGTTGCTGCCACAGCAGCCTCCTCTTCCGGCCCACCTGCCTGCCAGCCTTCCCTCCCACCCCGATCGACTGGCAAACGTGGACTGCCATCAGAGGGCTGCCGCCGGGCCCGGCACCTTCGCCGGCGCCTTCGGGCGGTCAGCTCCTCCGGCCCGCAGGCTCGCCTCTAGCGCTGGCCGGGGGTTACAGCGCGAAGGTCGAAGGGGGTGGTGGTTCTCGGACCCCGCCCTGTCCTCCCCGCGCTTCCCCCCCCGCCAGACGCGATCGCTCGGTAGCGAGACCGAGACGCCCGGTCCGTCCCGGTGGTCATACCACGGCGGGCTTCGTCGCAGAGTGGGTAGGCAAACACAGAGTTTGCCCACCCCGCGAGGGCGACGGGGCCCCGTCCGGCAAACACGGTTTCTCGAACCCTCGCCCCGGTCCACACGTGCGTCCGGAAAGCCTTGCCCTGGTCGACAGGGCTCAGTAGCCCCGAGCGAGCGAGCAAGCGCGTGCGTGCGCGCCGCTGCCGCCGCCTGAGGGGCTACCTGGTTGATCCTGCCAGTAGCATATGCTTGTCTCAAAGATTAAGCCATGCAGGTCTAAGTACACGCGGCCGGTACAGTGAAACTGCGAATGGCTCATTAAAGACGAAATGCGTACAGCTGTCTGTTATGATATTTTGATACCACGGTTAGCATTTACAGAAGATTGTTTTATACAGGAAAACTGTTACTCAATAAGGCCCATATACTAGTTGTTTTTCTCTTTCTCTGTGACCCAAGAATTAATGTGTAGGACTCACAAGCTGGTACCCCAAGGTCGAAGACACCACAGAGATGAGACCACTTCCTTACTCCCATCCTCCCTTTTTCTTTATCTCCTGGAAAAGGCTCGTTAAAGGCCAGGTGGTTTGTTTCAGAATTCACTAATGAAAGAACTCTGTATTTTATGTCTAGGGAGTGTATTTTGCTGGGATGACCATAAATTATAGCTGAACTGATAAACTACACAAGGGATACTTTGCTCAGAAGGCAGGAAGACGTTTCCTTATTTAGTCTGTACCGGTTTGAACTGGGAAAGCTGACACACGAACCTTTTTTTTCATCTATATAAACTGCTGTGTATCAAATAAACCTTTGAGTCGATTGGGAAGGCAACCTAAAGCAGTTTCTGTTTTCTTGTTCTCCCAAGCTGCTCCCGAGCTCGTACTAACACGCTGAATGGCATACCTGAGTGTTACTTTAAATAATTAGGAATCTTAGAAGGAAAGGACAGAACTCTGCTTATCGCTCGTGCCTTGGAGGGAAAACCGGGATGGACATTTTTTCCTTCACTGTCCAAATGTGTAATAGAAGGATCATTCTTGGTGACAAATAATTTAAAAAAGAATAAAAATTAAAATGTTAACTACAATAAAATCCTGTCCGTGTGTTAATGTGGATTCTTCTCTGGAGGCTCCAGCATATCAAATCAGAGCCCCGCTGTGCATCGACGCACTTTCCCCGCTGTCTACCTCCGAGCAATAGCCCGACTCCTTCCGCCTGCATCTCTCCAGTGCTGTGCTCACAGCGCGGATTGTAACACGGACAACAAACAAAGTAACATCTTTTCTGTGCGCGCGGCCACAGCTTTCTTTCGTTAAAAGCTGTTTGAATTTGAGGCTTTAAAATCTTTCCATTTGCACTCATTACTGTTAAACAGCAGAGCATATCAAAGGTTGTAACTACACAAGTCGTGTATAAAATCAGCGACACACCACGGGGTTGTTAGATCATTTTAATTGTCATCTTTTCAATATGTACATATATATGTTTAATATTTATCAGTTTCCATGTGTCTCATTGACATAGCAGCTCTCGGCTCCAGCGTCATCAGAAGCTGGCCGTGAACAGGGCGCCATGGCTCCGTGCACAGCCCCACACGTTCTAGATCGTTCTTCTGTGGTTTTGCTTTCCTCTGAAATGGTCTCAGGAAGCGGAACTGTCAGCGCGCACAGAGCAGCTGAGCCAATCCTGACGCTGGTGACGCCGCGATCACACCCTGCTACTCTGCTCCGTTCACGAAGAACACCACAAATATTCTAGTCAGGTAGATCTCAGCAAGCCTTTCGTTGGACACGTGAAGTGTTGCCACCAGCCCGTGAGTGTCGTTATAATTTAGCTGGATCCGAAACCGAGAGAACAAACACAAGACCCAAAGCGGCGTCTGCTGCTGTGCGGCACTCACACGTCCAGCGCCTCCATCCATAGTTTGTTTTAGTTCGAGTGCAACAAATGCTTTGGTGAATCTCTGCGGGGGCTCGAAGAGTGCGTGACAGTGAGGAAAGCAGTATCTTTAATATTTCAAAGTGCACTTATTCAGCCGAGAGTTTTCTGGTCAGTCAGCCTTTCAAATAAACGATCACTCCAATCCCTGCACTTCTATTTAAAATGCGATGACATTTATCGACTTTGACACCGACACCACCGGCCTGTCTCCTTTCTTTGAACGTTGTACTCTTGACTATTGTTTCCTCCCAAGCAATATTTTATTCTGGAGCAGATCAACGAAGTGGGAATCTTAAAGTAGGTTCATTAAGAACACGAGTTGAAGTTGGTCTGTGTGGATCTTGTCGAGTGTGTTCATCAAATTTTCGTTCATGTGTCAACAGCTCTTGTTCCAGTCTGCTATTGAAATAATGAATGGATCTGTCTGCTCCGGGTTTTTTTATCATCTAACCCACAGCTGATCCCGCCCACTTGAATGCACTCGCTTGGCACTCCTACTGTACTTGCAAACGGCCAGAGCGAGACCGGTGGCGCGAGCTTCCTCGATTCACACTTTCTTCTTTACTATCGCCTGCGCTCCGAACCACGCCAGGACAGGGAGAGCAGAAACTCCCGCGGATTCATACACACTGAAAGGTGTGCTTCAACAACCACAAAAGCGACGGCAGAGTATAGAGGTGTTTTAAATGTATGTCAACGAATTGAAGACAGTAGTCGTGTATGCTTTCACTGTTGAAATCCACGCTGCGAGCACAGCACGGGAGCGGCAAAATGACTCTGGCAGTTGCGGGGAAATGCAGGCACACACTGACTCGCGGAGAGCCGGTCGCTGTGCACTCAGCTTCATCAACCAGCACCTGCGCGCACGGCCTCGTCCACGCTGCGAGCAGCTTTTGACAAACTGTAGAAGAGAAGCTGGTGTCCGCCAGTTCTGTATTTCAGGTTTCCTGTTGTTTCATGTTTTACCGCCATCATAAGCTGTTTGCCGGTGGAGCAAATACACGACCGGCACAGATCGGTGTGAGACACGGTCTGCATCTATAGAGTGTAGTGTCTGGAGCGCAAACAGGAGTGCCGTGTTTTACTCTGAGGCAGAGAGGAAGAGCAGAGACTCCAGCGAATTCATGCACACTGAAAGATGTGCTTCAATTACGATAAAAGACACCGTACAGTAGAAATCTTTGAAATTCGTGTCAGTGAAGGGAAGACAGTAGTCGTGTATGCTTTCACTGATGAAAATCCACGCTGTGAGCACAGCAGGGGAGCGACGAAATGACTCTGGCAGTTGCGGGGAAATGCAGGCACACACTGACTCGCGGAGAGCCGGTCGCTGTGCACTCAGCTTCATCAACCAGCACCTGCGCGCACGGCCTCGTCCACGCTGCGAGCAGCTTTTGACAAACTGTAGAAGAGAAGCTGGTGTCCGCCAGTTCTGAATTTCAGGTTTCATGTTGTTTTATCCCCATCATAACCTATTTGTCGGTCGGGGACAGAGATCATCCAGTGGGGATGTCGGTGGAGGGGGAAAATCCACGACCGACAGAGAGCGGTCTAAGCCACCATCTCGAGGATCTTAACGACACCCTGAGATTCAGTGTTTGCAGCTCATACGCGGTTCCCATTACGACCTCTTTAGACAGACATCATTACGCGGGGATTTCCATCGAGGACGGCACGAGATCGGTGAAAGACACGATCCCGAGGACCTAGACTGACATCCACAGTACAGTATGTGGAGCGCAAACAGGTGTCCGTTAGTGGCGGAGGTGTGGTTCCTGGCTCAGCTTCAGGGGAGGGGCGGTACAGTGAGCTCAAGTGCCGGGCAGGTGAGTGGACAGGTGGTGGTGATGGCACTGACGAGCTCTCTACTGCTTTTAGTGACGCTGGAGTGGAGAAGAGGAGGCATCGAAAGAAGCTGTGCGCGCCACACCGGGAGAGCTGCAGTGCAATTATGTGTGTGCCAACCCAGAAAGTACATGGCTGTGGGTCGTCAATTAAAAGAGAAACCGTGCACGCTGTGTGTCTGTGGGTCCTTCTACAGCGGTGTTTTACTCTGAGGCAGTTTGCTGAATCAAAAGTCAACACATCTACTCCGTTCACGAAGAACGCCACAGATATTCTCGTGATGTGATTTGTGATGACATGATGGAAAGCATACACGATTACAGTCTTCTCTTTGCGGACACACAACTGAGGGAACGGTGCTCCTGGTGTTTTTACGCACAGACTGTGGGTGCTTTTCCCTTTTATGAACTGCTTGAATTCAAACCGAGCATTCATGGAGCCTTTTGCCCGACATCGTGTGTTACACCACTCTATAATCAGACTATTAAATCTTATAATGCTGGATTCAACATCATCCTGTTGACGGGAGGGACGCATTTTAAAGACGAAATGCGTACAGCTGTCCAAATGTGTAATAGAAGGATCATTCTTGGTGACAAATAATTTAAAAAAGAATAAAAATTAAAATGTTAACTACAATAAAATCCTGTCCGTGTGTTAATGTGGATTCTTCTCTGGAGGCTCCAGCATATCAAATCAGAGCCCCGCTGTGCATCGACGCACTTTCCCCGCTGTCTACCTCCGAGCAATAGCCCGACTCCTTCCGCCTGCATCTCTCCAGTGCTGTGCTCACAGCGCGGATTGTAACACGGACAACAAACAAAGTAACATCTTTTCTGTGCGCGCGGCCACAGCTTTCTTTCGTTAAAAGCTGTTTGAATTTGAGGCTTTAAAATCTTTCCATTTGCACTCATTACTGTTAAACAGCAGAGCATATCAAAGGTTGTAACTACACAAGTCGTGTATAAAATCAGCGACACACCACGGGGTTGTTAGATCATTTTAATTGTCATCTTTTCAATATGTACATATATATGTTTAATATTTATCAGTTTCCATGTGTCTCATTGACATAGCAGCTCTCGGCTCCAGCGTCATCAGAAGCTGGCCGTGAACAGGGCGCCATGGCTCCGTGCACAGCCCCACACGTTCTAGATCGTTCTTCTGTGGTTTTGCTTTCCTCTGAAATGGTCTCAGGAAGCGGAACTGTCAGCGCGCACAGAGCAGCTGAGCCAATCCTGACGCTGGTGACGCCGCGATCACACCCTGCTACTCTGCTCCGTTCACGAAGAACACCACAAATATTCTAGTCAGGTAGATCTCAGCAAGCCTTTCGTTGGACACGTGAAGTGTTGCCACCAGCCCGTGAGTGTCGTTATAATTTAGCTGGATCCGAAACCGAGAGAACAAACACAAGACCCAAAGCGGCGTCTGCTGCTGTGCGGCACTCACACGTCCAGCGCCTCCATCCATAGTTTGTTTTAGTTCGAGTGCAACAAATGCTTTGGTGAATCTCTGCGGGGGCTCGAAGAGTGCGTGACAGTGAGGAAAGCAGTATCTTTAATATTTCAAAGTGCACTTATTCAGCCGAGAGTTTTCTGGTCAGTCAGCCTTTCAAATAAACGATCACTCCAATCCCTGCACTTCTATTTAAAATGCGATGACATTTATCGACTTTGACACCGACACCACCGGCCTGTCTCCTTTCTTTGAACGTTGTACTCTTGACTATTGTTTCCTCCCAAGCAATATTTTATTCTGGAGCAGATCAACGAAGTGGGAATCTTAAAGTAGGTTCATTAAGAACACGAGTTGAAGTTGGTCTGTGTGGATCTTGTCGAGTGTGTTCATCAAATTTTCGTTCATGTGTCAACAGCTCTTGTTCCAGTCTGCTATTGAAATAATGAATGGATCTGTCTGCTCCGGGTTTTTTTTATCATCTAACCCACAGCTGATCCCGCCCACTTGAATGCACTCGCTTGGCACTCCTACTGTACTTGCAAACGGCCAGAGCGAGACCGGTGGCGCGAGCTTCCTCGATTCACACTTTCTTCTTTACTATCGCCTGCGCTCCGAACCACGCCAGGACAGGGAGAGCAGAAACTCCCGCGGATTCATACACACTGAAAGGTGTGCTTCAACAACCACAAAAGCGACGGCAGAGTATAGAGGTGTTTTAAATGTATGTCAACGAATTGAAGACAGTAGTCGTGTATGCTTTCACTGTTGAAATCCACGCTGCGAGCACAGCACGGGAGCGGCAAAATGACTCTGGCAGTTGCGGGGAAATGCAGGCACACACTGACTCGCGGAGAGCCGGTCGCTGTGCACTCAGCTTCATCAACCAGCACCTGCGCGCACGGCCTCGTCCACGCTGCGAGCAGCTTTTGACAAACTGTAGAAGAGAAGCTGGTGTCCGCCAGTTCTGTATTTCAGGTTTCCTGTTGTTTCATGTTTTACCGCCATCATAAGCTGTTTGCCGGTGGAGCAAATACACGACCGGCACAGATCGGTGTGAGACACGGTCTGCATCTATAGAGTGTAGTGTCTGGAGCGCAAACAGGAGTGCCGTGTTTTACTCTGAGGCAGAGAGGAAGAGCAGAGACTCCAGCGAATTCATGCACACTGAAAGATGTGCTTCAATTACGATAAAAGACACCGTACAGTAGAAATCTTTGAAATTCGTGTCAGTGAAGGGAAGACAGTAGTCGTGTATGCTTTCACTGATGAAAATCCACGCTGTGAGCACAGCAGGGGAGCGACGAAATGACTCTGGCAGTTGCGGGGAAATGCAGGCACACACTGACTCGCGGAGAGCCGGTCGCTGTGCACTCAGCTTCATCAACCAGCACCTGCGCGCACGGCCTCGTCCACGCTGCGAGCAGCTTTTGACAAACTGTAGAAGAGAAGCTGGTGTCCGCCAGTTCTGAATTTCAGGTTTCATGTTGTTTTATCCCCATCATAACCTATTTGTCGGTCGGGGACAGAGATCATCCAGTGGGGATGTCGGTGGAGGGGGAAAATCCACGACCGACAGAGAGCGGTCTAAGCCACCATCTCGAGGATCTTAACGACACCCTGAGATTCAGTGTTTGCAGCTCATACGCGGTTCCCATTACGACCTCTTTAGACAGACATCATTACGCGGGGATTTCCATCGAGGACGGCACGAGATCGGTGAAAGACACGATCCCGAGGACCTAGACTGACATCCACAGTACAGTATGTGGAGCGCAAACAGGTGTCCGTTAGTGGCGGAGGTGTGGTTCCTGGCTCAGCTTCAGGGGAGGGGCGGTACAGTGAGCTCAAGTGCCGGGCAGGTGAGTGGACAGGTGGTGGTGATGGCACTGACGAGCTCTCTACTGCTTTTAGTGACGCTGGAGTGGAGAAGAGGAGGCATCGAAAGAAGCTGTGCGCGCCACACCGGGAGAGCTGCAGTGCAATTATGTGTGTGCCAACCCAGAAAGTACATGGCTGTGGGTCGTCAATTAAAAGAGAAACCGTGCACGCTGTGTGTCTGTGGGTCCTTCTACAGCGGTGTTTTACTCTGAGGCAGTTTGCTGAATCAAAAGTCAACACATCTACTCCGTTCACGAAGAACGCCACAGATATTCTCGTGATGTGATTTGTGATGACATGATGGAAAGCATACACGATTACAGTCTTCTCTTTGCGGACACACAACTGAGGGAACGGTGCTCCTGGTGTTTTTACGCACAGACTGTGGGTGCTTTTCCCTTTTATGAACTGCTTGAATTCAAACCGAGCATTCATGGAGCCTTTTGCCCGACATCGTGTGTTACACCACTCTATAATCAGACTATTAAATCTTATAATGCTGGATTCAACATCATCCTGTTGACGGGAGGGACGCATTTTAAAGACGAAATGCGTACAGCTGTCCAAATGTGTAATAGAAGGATCATTCTTGGTGACAAATAATTTAAAAAAGAATAAAAATTAAAATGTTAACTACAATAAAATCCTGTCCGTGTGTTAATGTGGATTCTTCTCTGGAGGCTCCAGCATATCAAATCAGAGCCCCGCTGTGCATCGACGCACTTTCCCCGCTGTCTACCTCCGAGCAATAGCCCGACTCCTTCCGCCTGCATCTCTCCAGTGCTGTGCTCACAGCGCGGATTGTAACACGGACAACAAACAAAGTAACATCTTTTCTGTGCGCGCGGCCACAGCTTTCTTTCGTTAAAAGCTGTTTGAATTTGAGGCTTTAAAATCTTTCCATTTGCACTCATTACTGTTAAACAGCAGAGCATATCAAAGGTTGTAACTACACAAGTCGTGTATAAAATCAGCGACACACCACGGGGTTGTTAGATCATTTTAATTGTCATCTTTTCAATATGTACATATATATGTTTAATATTTATCAGTTTCCATGTGTCTCATTGACATAGCAGCTCTCGGCTCCAGCGTCATCAGAAGCTGGCCGTGAACAGGGCGCCATGGCTCCGTGCACAGCCCCACACGTTCTAGATCGTTCTTCTGTGGTTTTGCTTTCCTCTGAAATGGTCTCAGGAAGCGGAACTGTCAGCGCGCACAGAGCAGCTGAGCCAATCCTGACGCTGGTGACGCCGCGATCACACCCTGCTACTCTGCTCCGTTCACGAAGAACACCACAAATATTCTAGTCAGGTAGATCTCAGCAAGCCTTTCGTTGGACACGTGAAGTGTTGCCACCAGCCCGTGAGTGTCGTTATAATTTAGCTGGATCCGAAACCGAGAGAACAAACACAAGACCCAAAGCGGCGTCTGCTGCTGTGCGGCACTCACACGTCCAGCGCCTCCATCCATAGTTTGTTTTAGTTCGAGTGCAACAAATGCTTTGGTGAATCTCTGCGGGGGCTCGAAGAGTGCGTGACAGTGAGGAAAGCAGTATCTTTAATATTTCAAAGTGCACTTATTCAGCCGAGAGTTTTCTGGTCAGTCAGCCTTTCAAATAAACGATCACTCCAATCCCTGCACTTCTATTTAAAATGCGATGACATTTATCGACTTTGACACCGACACCACCGGCCTGTCTCCTTTCTTTGAACGTTGTACTCTTGACTATTGTTTCCTCCCAAGCAATATTTTATTCTGGAGCAGATCAACGAAGTGGGAATCTTAAAGTAGGTTCATTAAGAACACGAGTTGAAGTTGGTCTGTGTGGATCTTGTCGAGTGTGTTCATCAAATTTTCGTTCATGTGTCAACAGCTCTTGTTCCAGTCTGCTATTGAAATAATGAATGGATCTGTCTGCTCCGGGTTTTTTTTATCATCTAACCCACAGCTGATCCCGCCCACTTGAATGCACTCGCTTGGCACTCCTACTGTACTTGCAAACGGCCAGAGCGAGACCGGTGGCGCGAGCTTCCTCGATTCACACTTTCTTCTTTACTATCGCCTGCGCTCCGAACCACGCCAGGACAGGGAGAGCAGAAACTCCCGCGGATTCATACACACTGAAAGGTGTGCTTCAACAACCACAAAAGCGACGGCAGAGTATAGAGGTGTTTTAAATGTATGTCAACGAATTGAAGACAGTAGTCGTGTATGCTTTCACTGTTGAAATCCACGCTGCGAGCACAGCACGGGAGCGGCAAAATGACTCTGGCAGTTGCGGGGAAATGCAGGCACACACTGACTCGCGGAGAGCCGGTCGCTGTGCACTCAGCTTCATCAACCAGCACCTGCGCGCACGGCCTCGTCCACGCTGCGAGCAGCTTTTGACAAACTGTAGAAGAGAAGCTGGTGTCCGCCAGTTCTGTATTTCAGGTTTCCTGTTGTTTCATGTTTTACCGCCATCATAAGCTGTTTGCCGGTGGAGCAAATACACGACCGGCACAGATCGGTGTGAGACACGGTCTGCATCTATAGAGTGTAGTGTCTGGAGCGCAAACAGGAGTGCCGTGTTTTACTCTGAGGCAGAGAGGAAGAGCAGAGACTCCAGCGAATTCATGCACACTGAAAGATGTGCTTCAATTACGATAAAAGACACCGTACAGTAGAAATCTTTGAAATTCGTGTCAGTGAAGGGAAGACAGTAGTCGTGTATGCTTTCACTGATGAAAATCCACGCTGTGAGCACAGCAGGGGAGCGACGAAATGACTCTGGCAGTTGCGGGGAAATGCAGGCACACACTGACTCGCGGAGAGCCGGTCGCTGTGCACTCAGCTTCATCAACCAGCACCTGCGCGCACGGCCTCGTCCACGCTGCGAGCAGCTTTTGACAAACTGTAGAAGAGAAGCTGGTGTCCGCCAGTTCTGAATTTCAGGTTTCATGTTGTTTTATCCCCATCATAACCTATTTGTCGGTCGGGGACAGAGATCATCCAGTGGGGATGTCGGTGGAGGGGGAAAATCCACGACCGACAGAGAGCGGTCTAAGCCACCATCTCGAGGATCTTAACGACACCCTGAGATTCAGTGTTTGCAGCTCATACGCGGTTCCCATTACGACCTCTTTAGACAGACATCATTACGCGGGGATTTCCATCGAGGACGGCACGAGATCGGTGAAAGACACGATCCCGAGGACCTAGACTGACATCCACAGTACAGTATGTGGAGCGCAAACAGGTGTCCGTTAGTGGCGGAGGTGTGGTTCCTGGCTCAGCTTCAGGGGAGGGGCGGTACAGTGAGCTCAAGTGCCGGGCAGGTGAGTGGACAGGTGGTGGTGATGGCACTGACGAGCTCTCTACTGCTTTTAGTGACGCTGGAGTGGAGAAGAGGAGGCATCGAAAGAAGCTGTGCGCGCCACACCGGGAGAGCTGCAGTGCAATTATGTGTGTGCCAACCCAGAAAGTACATGGCTGTGGGTCGTCAATTAAAAGAGAAACCGTGCACGCTGTGTGTCTGTGGGTCCTTCTACAGCGGTGTTTTACTCTGAGGCAGTTTGCTGAATCAAAAGTCAACACATCTACTCCGTTCACGAAGAACGCCACAGATATTCTCGTGATGTGATTTGTGATGACATGATGGAAAGCATACACGATTACAGTCTTCTCTTTGCGGACACACAACTGAGGGAACGGTGCTCCTGGTGTTTTTACGCACAGACTGTGGGTGCTTTTCCCTTTTATGAACTGCTTGAATTCAAACCGAGCATTCATGGAGCCTTTTGCCCGACATCGTGTGTTACACCACTCTATAATCAGACTATTAAATCTTATAATGCTGGATTCAACATCATCCTGTTGACGGGAGGGACGCATTTTAAAGACGAAATGCGTACAGCTGTCCAAATGTGTAATAGAAGGATCATTCTTGGTGACAAATAATTTAAAAAAGAATAAAAATTAAAATGTTAACTACAATAAAATCCTGTCCGTGTGTTAATGTGGATTCTTCTCTGGAGGCTCCAGCATATCAAATCAGAGCCCCGCTGTGCATCGACGCACTTTCCCCGCTGTCTACCTCCGAGCAATAGCCCGACTCCTTCCGCCTGCATCTCTCCAGTGCTGTGCTCACAGCGCGGATTGTAACACGGACAACAAACAAAGTAACATCTTTTCTGTGCGCGCGGCCACAGCTTTCTTTCGTTAAAAGCTGTTTGAATTTGAGGCTTTAAAATCTTTCCATTTGCACTCATTACTGTTAAACAGCAGAGCATATCAAAGGTTGTAACTACACAAGTCGTGTATAAAATCAGCGACACACCACGGGGTTGTTAGATCATTTTAATTGTCATCTTTTCAATATGTACATATATATGTTTAATATTTATCAGTTTCCATGTGTCTCATTGACATAGCAGCTCTCGGCTCCAGCGTCATCAGAAGCTGGCCGTGAACAGGGCGCCATGGCTCCGTGCACAGCCCCACACGTTCTAGATCGTTCTTCTGTGGTTTTGCTTTCCTCTGAAATGGTCTCAGGAAGCGGAACTGTCAGCGCGCACAGAGCAGCTGAGCCAATCCTGACGCTGGTGACGCCGCGATCACACCCTGCTACTCTGCTCCGTTCACGAAGAACACCACAAATATTCTAGTCAGGTAGATCTCAGCAAGCCTTTCGTTGGACACGTGAAGTGTTGCCACCAGCCCGTGAGTGTCGTTATAATTTAGCTGGATCCGAAACCGAGAGAACAAACACAAGACCCAAAGCGGCGTCTGCTGCTGTGCGGCACTCACACGTCCAGCGCCTCCATCCATAGTTTGTTTTAGTTCGAGTGCAACAAATGCTTTGGTGAATCTCTGCGGGGGCTCGAAGAGTGCGTGACAGTGAGGAAAGCAGTATCTTTAATATTTCAAAGTGCACTTATTCAGCCGAGAGTTTTCTGGTCAGTCAGCCTTTCAAATAAACGATCACTCCAATCCCTGCACTTCTATTTAAAATGCGATGACATTTATCGACTTTGACACCGACACCACCGGCCTGTCTCCTTTCTTTGAACGTTGTACTCTTGACTATTGTTTCCTCCCAAGCAATATTTTATTCTGGAGCAGATCAACGAAGTGGGAATCTTAAAGTAGGTTCATTAAGAACACGAGTTGAAGTTGGTCTGTGTGGATCTTGTCGAGTGTGTTCATCAAATTTTCGTTCATGTGTCAACAGCTCTTGTTCCAGTCTGCTATTGAAATAATGAATGGATCTGTCTGCTCCGGGTTTTTTTTATCATCTAACCCACAGCTGATCCCGCCCACTTGAATGCACTCGCTTGGCACTCCTACTGTACTTGCAAACGGCCAGAGCGAGACCGGTGGCGCGAGCTTCCTCGATTCACACTTTCTTCTTTACTATCGCCTGCGCTCCGAACCACGCCAGGACAGGGAGAGCAGAAACTCCCGCGGATTCATACACACTGAAAGGTGTGCTTCAACAACCACAAAAGCGACGGCAGAGTATAGAGGTGTTTTAAATGTATGTCAACGAATTGAAGACAGTAGTCGTGTATGCTTTCACTGTTGAAATCCACGCTGCGAGCACAGCACGGGAGCGGCAAAATGACTCTGGCAGTTGCGGGGAAATGCAGGCACACACTGACTCGCGGAGAGCCGGTCGCTGTGCACTCAGCTTCATCAACCAGCACCTGCGCGCACGGCCTCGTCCACGCTGCGAGCAGCTTTTGACAAACTGTAGAAGAGAAGCTGGTGTCCGCCAGTTCTGTATTTCAGGTTTCCTGTTGTTTCATGTTTTACCGCCATCATAAGCTGTTTGCCGGTGGAGCAAATACACGACCGGCACAGATCGGTGTGAGACACGGTCTGCATCTATAGAGTGTAGTGTCTGGAGCGCAAACAGGAGTGCCGTGTTTTACTCTGAGGCAGAGAGGAAGAGCAGAGACTCCAGCGAATTCATGCACACTGAAAGATGTGCTTCAATTACGATAAAAGACACCGTACAGTAGAAATCTTTGAAATTCGTGTCAGTGAAGGGAAGACAGTAGTCGTGTATGCTTTCACTGATGAAAATCCACGCTGTGAGCACAGCAGGGGAGCGACGAAATGACTCTGGCAGTTGCGGGGAAATGCAGGCACACACTGACTCGCGGAGAGCCGGTCGCTGTGCACTCAGCTTCATCAACCAGCACCTGCGCGCACGGCCTCGTCCACGCTGCGAGCAGCTTTTGACAAACTGTAGAAGAGAAGCTGGTGTCCGCCAGTTCTGAATTTCAGGTTTCATGTTGTTTTATCCCCATCATAACCTATTTGTCGGTCGGGGACAGAGATCATCCAGTGGGGATGTCGGTGGAGGGGGAAAATCCACGACCGACAGAGAGCGGTCTAAGCCACCATCTCGAGGATCTTAACGACACCCTGAGATTCAGTGTTTGCAGCTCATACGCGGTTCCCATTACGACCTCTTTAGACAGACATCATTACGCGGGGATTTCCATCGAGGACGGCACGAGATCGGTGAAAGACACGATCCCGAGGACCTAGACTGACATCCACAGTACAGTATGTGGAGCGCAAACAGGTGTCCGTTAGTGGCGGAGGTGTGGTTCCTGGCTCAGCTTCAGGGGAGGGGCGGTACAGTGAGCTCAAGTGCCGGGCAGGTGAGTGGACAGGTGGTGGTGATGGCACTGACGAGCTCTCTACTGCTTTTAGTGACGCTGGAGTGGAGAAGAGGAGGCATCGAAAGAAGCTGTGCGCGCCACACCGGGAGAGCTGCAGTGCAATTATGTGTGTGCCAACCCAGAAAGTACATGGCTGTGGGTCGTCAATTAAAAGAGAAACCGTGCACGCTGTGTGTCTGTGGGTCCTTCTACAGCGGTGTTTTACTCTGAGGCAGTTTGCTGAATCAAAAGTCAACACATCTACTCCGTTCACGAAGAACGCCACAGATATTCTCGTGATGTGATTTGTGATGACATGATGGAAAGCATACACGATTACAGTCTTCTCTTTGCGGACACACAACTGAGGGAACGGTGCTCCTGGTGTTTTTACGCACAGACTGTGGGTGCTTTTCCCTTTTATGAACTGCTTGAATTCAAACCGAGCATTCATGGAGCCTTTTGCCCGACATCGTGTGTTACACCACTCTATAATCAGACTATTAAATCTTATAATGCTGGATTCAACATCATCCTGTTGACGGGAGGGACGCATTTTAAAGACGAAATGCGTACAGCTGTCCAAATGTGTAATAGAAGGATCATTCTTGGTGACAAATAATTTAAAAAAGAATAAAAATTAAAATGTTAACTACAATAAAATCCTGTCCGTGTGTTAATGTGGATTCTTCTCTGGAGGCTCCAGCATATCAAATCAGAGCCCCGCTGTGCATCGACGCACTTTCCCCGCTGTCTACCTCCGAGCAATAGCCCGACTCCTTCCGCCTGCATCTCTCCAGTGCTGCGCTCACAGCGCGGATTGTAACACGGACAACAAACAAAGTAACATCTTTTCTGTGCGCGCGGCCACAGCTTTCTTTCGTTAAAAGCTGTTTGAATTTGAGGCTTTAAAATCTTTCCATTTGCACTCATTACTGTTAAACAGCAGAGCATATCAAAGGTTGTAACTACACAAGTCGTGTATAAAATCAGCGACACACCACGGGGTTGTTAGATCATTTTAATTGTCATCTTTTCAATATGTACATATATATGTTTAATATTTATCAGTTTCCATGTGTCTCATTGACATAGCAGCTCTCGGCTCCAGCGTCATCAGAAGCTGGCCGTGAACAGGGCGCCATGGCTCCGTGCACAGCCCCACACGTTCTAGATCGTTCTTCTGTGGTTTTGCTTTCCTCTGAAATGGTCTCAGGAAGCGGAACTGTCAGCGCGCACAGAGCAGCTGAGCCAATCCTGACGCTGGTGACGCCGCGATCACACCCTGCTACTCTGCTCCGTTCACGAAGAACACCACAAATATTCTAGTCAGGTAGATCTCAGCAAGCCTTTCGTTGGACACGTGAAGTGTTGCCACCAGCCCGTGAGTGTCGTTATAATTTAGCTGGATCCGAAACCGAGAGAACAAACACAAGACCCAAAGCGGCGTCTGCTGCTGTGCGGCACTCACACGTCCAGCGCCTCCATCCATAGTTTGTTTTAGTTCGAGTGCAACAAATGCTTTGGTGAATCTCTGCGGGGGCTCGAAGAGTGCGTGACAGTGAGGAAAGCAGTATCTTTAATATTTCAAAGTGCACTTATTCAGCCGAGAGTTTTCTGGTCAGTCAGCCTTTCAAATAAACGATCACTCCAATCCCTGCACTTCTATTTAAAATGCGATGACATTTATCGACTTTGACACCGACACCACCGGCCTGTCTCCTTTCTTTGAACGTTGTACTCTTGACTATTGTTTCCTCCCAAGCAATATTTTATTCTGGAGCAGATCAACGAAGTGGGAATCTTAAAGTAGGTTCATTAAGAACACGAGTTGAAGTTGGTCTGTGTGGATCTTGTCGAGTGTGTTCATCAAATTTTCGTTCATGTGTCAACAGCTCTTGTTCCAGTCTGCTATTGAAATAATGAATGGATCTGTCTGCTCCGGGTTTTTTTTATCATCTAACCCACAGCTGATCCCGCCCACTTGAATGCACTCGCTTGGCACTCCTACTGTACTTGCAAACGGCCAGAGCGAGACCGGTGGCGCGAGCTTCCTCGATTCACACTTTCTTCTTTACTATCGCCTGCGCTCCGAACCACGCCAGGACAGGGAGAGCAGAAACTCCCGCGGATTCATACACACTGAAAGGTGTGCTTCAACAACCACAAAAGCGACGGCAGAGTATAGAGGTGTTTTAAATGTATGTCAACGAATTGAAGACAGTAGTCGTGTATGCTTTCACTGTTGAAATCCACGCTGCGAGCACAGCACGGGAGCGGCAAAATGACTCTGGCAGTTGCGGGGAAATGCAGGCACACACTGACTCGCGGAGAGCCGGTCGCTGTGCACTCAGCTTCATCAACCAGCACCTGCGCGCACGGCCTCGTCCACGCTGCGAGCAGCTTTTGACAAACTGTAGAAGAGAAGCTGGTGTCCGCCAGTTCTGTATTTCAGGTTTCCTGTTGTTTCATGTTTTACCGCCATCATAAGCTGTTTGCCGGTGGAGCAAATACACGACCGGCACAGATCGGTGTGAGACACGGTCTGCATCTATAGAGTGTAGTGTCTGGAGCGCAAACAGGAGTGCCGTGTTTTACTCTGAGGCAGAGAGGAAGAGCAGAGACTCCAGCGAATTCATGCACACTGAAAGATGTGCTTCAATTACGATAAAAGACACCGTACAGTAGAAATCTTTGAAATTCGTGTCAGTGAAGGGAAGACAGTAGTCGTGTATGCTTTCACTGATGAAAATCCACGCTGTGAGCACAGCAGGGGAGCGACGAAATGACTCTGGCAGTTGCGGGGAAATGCAGGCACACACTGACTCGCGGAGAGCCGGTCGCTGTGCACTCAGCTTCATCAACCAGCACCTGCGCGCACGGCCTCGTCCACGCTGCGAGCAGCTTTTGACAAACTGTAGAAGAGAAGCTGGTGTCCGCCAGTTCTGAATTTCAGGTTTCATGTTGTTTTATCCCCATCATAACCTATTTGTCGGTCGGGGACAGAGATCATCCAGTGGGGATGTCGGTGGAGGGGGAAAATCCACGACCGACAGAGAGCGGTCTAAGCCACCATCTCGAGGATCTTAACGACACCCTGAGATTCAGTGTTTGCAGCTCATACGCGGTTCCCATTACGACCTCTTTAGACAGACATCATTACGCGGGGATTTCCATCGAGGACGGCACGAGATCGGTGAAAGACACGATCCCGAGGACCTAGACTGACATCCACAGTACAGTATGTGGAGCGCAAACAGGTGTCCGTTAGTGGCGGAGGTGTGGTTCCTGGCTCAGCTTCAGGGGAGGGGCGGTACAGTGAGCTCAAGTGCCGGGCAGGTGAGTGGACAGGTGGTGGTGATGGCACTGACGAGCTCTCTACTGCTTTTAGTGACGCTGGAGTGGAGAAGAGGAGGCATCGAAAGAAGCTGTGCGCGCCACACCGGGAGAGCTGCAGTGCAATTATGTGTGTGCCAACCCAGAAAGTACATGGCTGTGGGTCGTCAATTAAAAGAGAAACCGTGCACGCTGTGTGTCTGTGGGTCCTTCTACAGCGGTGTTTTACTCTGAGGCAGTTTGCTGAATCAAAAGTCAACACATCTACTCCGTTCACGAAGAACGCCACAGATATTCTCGTGATGTGATTTGTGATGACATGATGGAAAGCATACACGATTACAGTCTTCTCTTTGCGGACACACAACTGAGGGAACGGTGCTCCTGGTGTTTTTACGCACAGACTGTGGGTGCTTTTCCCTTTTATGAACTGCTTGAATTCAAACCGAGCATTCATGGAGCCTTTTGCCCGACATCGTGTGTTACACCACTCTATAATCAGACTATTAAATCTTATAATGCTGGATTCAACATCATCCTGTTGACGGGAGGGACGCATTTTAAAGACGAAATGCGTACAGCTGTCCAAATGTGTAATAGAAGGATCATTCTTGGTGACAAATAATTTAAAAAAGAATAAAAATTAAAATGTTAACTACAATAAAATCCTGTCCGTGTGTTAATGTGGATTCTTCTCTGGAGGCTCCAGCATATCAAATCAGAGCCCCGCTGTGCATCGACGCACTTTCCCCGCTGTCTACCTCCGAGCAATAGCCCGACTCCTTCCGCCTGCATCTCTCCAGTGCTGCGCTCACAGCGCGGATTGTAACACGGACAACAAACAAAGTAACATCTTTTCTGTGCGCGCGGCCACAGCTTTCTTTCGTTAAAAGCTGTTTGAATTTGAGGCTTTAAAATCTTTCCATTTGCACTCATTACTGTTAAACAGCAGAGCATATCAAAGGTTGTAACTACACAAGTCGTGTATAAAATCAGCGACACACCACGGGGTTGTTAGATCATTTTAATTGTCATCTTTTCAATATGTACATATATATGTTTAATATTTATCAGTTTCCATGTGTCTCATTGACATAGCAGCTCTCGGCTCCAGCGTCATCAGAAGCTGGCCGTGAACAGGGCGCCATGGCTCCGTGCACAGCCCCACACGTTCTAGATCGTTCTTCTGTGGTTTTGCTTTCCTCTGAAATGGTCTCAGGAAGCGGAACTGTCAGCGCGCACAGAGCAGCTGAGCCAATCCTGACGCTGGTGACGCCGCGATCACACCCTGCTACTCTGCTCCGTTCACGAAGAACACCACAAATATTCTAGTCAGGTAGATCTCAGCAAGCCTTTCGTTGGACACGTGAAGTGTTGCCACCAGCCCGTGAGTGTCGTTATAATTTAGCTGGATCCGAAACCGAGAGAACAAACACAAGACCCAAAGCGGCGTCTGCTGCTGTGCGGCACTCACACGTCCAGCGCCTCCATCCATAGTTTGTTTTAGTTCGAGTGCAACAAATGCTTTGGTGAATCTCTGCGGGGGCTCGAAGAGTGCGTGACAGTGAGGAAAGCAGTATCTTTAATATTTCAAAGTGCACTTATTCAGCCGAGAGTTTTCTGGTCAGTCAGCCTTTCAAATAAACGATCACTCCAATCCCTGCACTTCTATTTAAAATGCGATGACATTTATCGACTTTGACACCGACACCACCGGCCTGTCTCCTTTCTTTGAACGTTGTACTCTTGACTATTGTTTCCTCCCAAGCAATATTTTATTCTGGAGCAGATCAACGAAGTGGGAATCTTAAAGTAGGTTCATTAAGAACACGAGTTGAAGTTGGTCTGTGTGGATCTTGTCGAGTGTGTTCATCAAATTTTCGTTCATGTGTCAACAGCTCTTGTTCCAGTCTGCTATTGAAATAATGAATGGATCTGTCTGCTCCGGGTTTTTTTTATCATCTAACCCACAGCTGATCCCGCCCACTTGAATGCACTCGCTTGGCACTCCTACTGTACTTGCAAACGGCCAGAGCGAGACCGGTGGCGCGAGCTTCCTCGATTCACACTTTCTTCTTTACTATCGCCTGCGCTCCGAACCACGCCAGGACAGGGAGAGCAGAAACTCCCGCGGATTCATACACACTGAAAGGTGTGCTTCAACAACCACAAAAGCGACGGCAGAGTATAGAGGTGTTTTAAATGTATGTCAACGAATTGAAGACAGTAGTCGTGTATGCTTTCACTGTTGAAATCCACGCTGCGAGCACAGCACGGGAGCGGCAAAATGACTCTGGCAGTTGCGGGGAAATGCAGGCACACACTGACTCGCGGAGAGCCGGTCGCTGTGCACTCAGCTTCATCAACCAGCACCTGCGCGCACGGCCTCGTCCACGCTGCGAGCAGCTTTTGACAAACTGTAGAAGAGAAGCTGGTGTCCGCCAGTTCTGTATTTCAGGTTTCCTGTTGTTTCATGTTTTACCGCCATCATAAGCTGTTTGCCGGTGGAGCAAATACACGACCGGCACAGATCGGTGTGAGACACGGTCTGCATCTATAGAGTGTAGTGTCTGGAGCGCAAACAGGAGTGCCGTGTTTTACTCTGAGGCAGAGAGGAAGAGCAGAGACTCCAGCGAATTCATGCACACTGAAAGATGTGCTTCAATTACGATAAAAGACACCGTACAGTAGAAATCTTTGAAATTCGTGTCAGTGAAGGGAAGACAGTAGTCGTGTATGCTTTCACTGATGAAAATCCACGCTGTGAGCACAGCAGGGGAGCGACGAAATGACTCTGGCAGTTGCGGGGAAATGCAGGCACACACTGACTCGCGGAGAGCCGGTCGCTGTGCACTCAGCTTCATCAACCAGCACCTGCGCGCACGGCCTCGTCCACGCTGCGAGCAGCTTTTGACAAACTGTAGAAGAGAAGCTGGTGTCCGCCAGTTCTGAATTTCAGGTTTCATGTTGTTTTATCCCCATCATAACCTATTTGTCGGTCGGGGACAGAGATCATCCAGTGGGGATGTCGGTGGAGGGGGAAAATCCACGACCGACAGAGAGCGGTCTAAGCCACCATCTCGAGGATCTTAACGACACCCTGAGATTCAGTGTTTGCAGCTCATACGCGGTTCCCATTACGACCTCTTTAGACAGACATCATTACGCGGGGATTTCCATCGAGGACGGCACGAGATCGGTGAAAGACACGATCCCGAGGACCTAGACTGACATCCACAGTACAGTATGTGGAGCGCAAACAGGTGTCCGTTAGTGGCGGAGGTGTGGTTCCTGGCTCAGCTTCAGGGGAGGGGCGGTACAGTGAGCTCAAGTGCCGGGCAGGTGAGTGGACAGGTGGTGGTGATGGCACTGACGAGCTCTCTACTGCTTTTAGTGACGCTGGAGTGGAGAAGAGGAGGCATCGAAAGAAGCTGTGCGCGCCACACCGGGAGAGCTGCAGTGCAATTATGTGTGTGCCAACCCAGAAAGTACATGGCTGTGGGTCGTCAATTAAAAGAGAAACCGTGCACGCTGTGTGTCTGTGGGTCCTTCTACAGCGGTGTTTTACTCTGAGGCAGTTTGCTGAATCAAAAGTCAACACATCTACTCCGTTCACGAAGAACGCCACAGATATTCTCGTGATGTGATTTGTGATGACATGATGGAAAGCATACACGATTACAGTCTTCTCTTTGCGGACACACAACTGAGGGAACGGTGCTCCTGGTGTTTTTACGCACAGACTGTGGGTGCTTTTCCCTTTTATGAACTGCTTGAATTCAAACCGAGCATTCATGGAGCCTTTTGCCCGACATCGTGTGTTACACCACTCTATAATCAGACTATTAAATCTTATAATGCTGGATTCAACATCATCCTGTTGACGGGAGGGACGCATTTTAAAGACGAAATGCGTACAGCTGTCCAAATGTGTAATAGAAGGATCATTCTTGGTGACAAATAATTTAAAAAAGAATAAAAATTAAAATGTTAACTACAATAAAATCCTGTCCGTGTGTTAATGTGGATTCTTCTCTGGAGGCTCCAGCATATCAAATCAGAGCCCCGCTGTGCATCGACGCACTTTCCCCGCTGTCTACCTCCGAGCAATAGCCCGACTCCTTCCGCCTGCATCTCTCCAGTGCTGCGCTCACAGCGCGGATTGTAACACGGACAACAAACAAAGTAACATCTTTTCTGTGCGCGCGGCCACAGCTTTCTTTCGTTAAAAGCTGTTTGAATTTGAGGCTTTAAAATCTTTCCATTTGCACTCATTACTGTTAAACAGCAGAGCATATCAAAGGTTGTAACTACACAAGTCGTGTATAAAATCAGCGACACACCACGGGGTTGTTAGATCATTTTAATTGTCATCTTTTCAATATGTACATATATATGTTTAATATTTATCAGTTTCCATGTGTCTCATTGACATAGCAGCTCTCGGCTCCAGCGTCATCAGAAGCTGGCCGTGAACAGGGCGCCATGGCTCCGTGCACAGCCCCACACGTTCTAGATCGTTCTTCTGTGGTTTTGCTTTCCTCTGAAATGGTCTCAGGAAGCGGAACTGTCAGCGCGCACAGAGCAGCTGAGCCAATCCTGACGCTGGTGACGCCGCGATCACACCCTGCTACTCTGCTCCGTTCACGAAGAACACCACAAATATTCTAGTCAGGTAGATCTCAGCAAGCCTTTCGTTGGACACGTGAAGTGTTGCCACCAGCCCGTGAGTGTCGTTATAATTTAGCTGGATCCGAAACCGAGAGAACAAACACAAGACCCAAAGCGGCGTCTGCTGCTGTGCGGCACTCACACGTCCAGCGCCTCCATCCATAGTTTGTTTTAGTTCGAGTGCAACAAATGCTTTGGTGAATCTCTGCGGGGGCTCGAAGAGTGCGTGACAGTGAGGAAAGCAGTATCTTTAATATTTCAAAGTGCACTTATTCAGCCGAGAGTTTTCTGGTCAGTCAGCCTTTCAAATAAACGATCACTCCAATCCCTGCACTTCTATTTAAAATGCGATGACATTTATCGACTTTGACACCGACACCACCGGCCTGTCTCCTTTCTTTGAACGTTGTACTCTTGACTATTGTTTCCTCCCAAGCAATATTTTATTCTGGAGCAGATCAACGAAGTGGGAATCTTAAAGTAGGTTCATTAAGAACACGAGTTGAAGTTGGTCTGTGTGGATCTTGTCGAGTGTGTTCATCAAATTTTCGTTCATGTGTCAACAGCTCTTGTTCCAGTCTGCTATTGAAATAATGAATGGATCTGTCTGCTCCGGGTTTTTTTTATCATCTAACCCACAGCTGATCCCGCCCACTTGAATGCACTCGCTTGGCACTCCTACTGTACTTGCAAACGGCCAGAGCGAGACCGGTGGCGCGAGCTTCCTCGATTCACACTTTCTTCTTTACTATCGCCTGCGCTCCGAACCACGCCAGGACAGGGAGAGCAGAAACTCCCGCGGATTCATACACACTGAAAGGTGTGCTTCAACAACCACAAAAGCGACGGCAGAGTATAGAGGTGTTTTAAATGTATGTCAACGAATTGAAGACAGTAGTCGTGTATGCTTTCACTGTTGAAATCCACGCTGCGAGCACAGCACGGGAGCGGCAAAATGACTCTGGCAGTTGCGGGGAAATGCAGGCACACACTGACTCGCGGAGAGCCGGTCGCTGTGCACTCAGCTTCATCAACCAGCACCTGCGCGCACGGCCTCGTCCACGCTGCGAGCAGCTTTTGACAAACTGTAGAAGAGAAGCTGGTGTCCGCCAGTTCTGTATTTCAGGTTTCCTGTTGTTTCATGTTTTACCGCCATCATAAGCTGTTTGCCGGTGGAGCAAATACACGACCGGCACAGATCGGTGTGAGACACGGTCTGCATCTATAGAGTGTAGTGTCTGGAGCGCAAACAGGAGTGCCGTGTTTTACTCTGAGGCAGAGAGGAAGAGCAGAGACTCCAGCGAATTCATGCACACTGAAAGATGTGCTTCAATTACGATAAAAGACACCGTACAGTAGAAATCTTTGAAATTCGTGTCAGTGAAGGGAAGACAGTAGTCGTGTATGCTTTCACTGATGAAAATCCACGCTGTGAGCACAGCAGGGGAGCGACGAAATGACTCTGGCAGTTGCGGGGAAATGCAGGCACACACTGACTCGCGGAGAGCCGGTCGCTGTGCACTCAGCTTCATCAACCAGCACCTGCGCGCACGGCCTCGTCCACGCTGCGAGCAGCTTTTGACAAACTGTAGAAGAGAAGCTGGTGTCCGCCAGTTCTGAATTTCAGGTTTCATGTTGTTTTATCCCCATCATAACCTATTTGTCGGTCGGGGACAGAGATCATCCAGTGGGGATGTCGGTGGAGGGGGAAAATCCACGACCGACAGAGAGCGGTCTAAGCCACCATCTCGAGGATCTTAACGACACCCTGAGATTCAGTGTTTGCAGCTCATACGCGGTTCCCATTACGACCTCTTTAGACAGACATCATTACGCGGGGATTTCCATCGAGGACGGCACGAGATCGGTGAAAGACACGATCCCGAGGACCTAGACTGACATCCACAGTACAGTATGTGGAGCGCAAACAGGTGTCCGTTAGTGGCGGAGGTGTGGTTCCTGGCTCAGCTTCAGGGGAGGGGCGGTACAGTGAGCTCAAGTGCCGGGCAGGTGAGTGGACAGGTGGTGGTGATGGCACTGACGAGCTCTCTACTGCTTTTAGTGACGCTGGAGTGGAGAAGAGGAGGCATCGAAAGAAGCTGTGCGCGCCACACCGGGAGAGCTGCAGTGCAATTATGTGTGTGCCAACCCAGAAAGTACATGGCTGTGGGTCGTCAATTAAAAGAGAAACCGTGCACGCTGTGTGTCTGTGGGTCCTTCTACAGCGGTGTTTTACTCTGAGGCAGTTTGCTGAATCAAAAGTCAACACATCTACTCCGTTCACGAAGAACGCCACAGATATTCTCGTGATGTGATTTGTGATGACATGATGGAAAGCATACACGATTACAGTCTTCTCTTTGCGGACACACAACTGAGGGAACGGTGCTCCTGGTGTTTTTACGCACAGACTGTGGGTGCTTTTCCCTTTTATGAACTGCTTGAATTCAAACCGAGCATTCATGGAGCCTTTTGCCCGACATCGTGTGTTACACCACTCTATAATCAGACTATTAAATCTTATAATGCTGGATTCAACATCATCCTGTTGACGGGAGGGACGCATTTTAAAGACGAAATGCGTACAGCTGTCCAAATGTGTAATAGAAGGATCATTCTTGGTGACAAATAATTTAAAAAAGAATAAAAATTAAAATGTTAACTACAATAAAATCCTGTCCGTGTGTTAATGTGGATTCTTCTCTGGAGGCTCCAGCATATCAAATCAGAGCCCCGCTGTGCATCGACGCACTTTCCCCGCTGTCTACCTCCGAGCAATAGCCCGACTCCTTCCGCCTGCATCTCTCCAGTGCTGCGCTCACAGCGCGGATTGTAACACGGACAACAAACAAAGTAACATCTTTTCTGTGCGCGCGGCCACAGCTTTCTTTCGTTAAAAGCTGTTTGAATTTGAGGCTTTAAAATCTTTCCATTTGCACTCATTACTGTTAAACAGCAGAGCATATCAAAGGTTGTAACTACACAAGTCGTGTATAAAATCAGCGACACACCACGGGGTTGTTAGATCATTTTAATTGTCATCTTTTCAATATGTACATATATATGTTTAATATTTATCAGTTTCCATGTGTCTCATTGACATAGCAGCTCTCGGCTCCAGCGTCATCAGAAGCTGGCCGTGAACAGGGCGCCATGGCTCCGTGCACAGCCCCACACGTTCTAGATCGTTCTTCTGTGGTTTTGCTTTCCTCTGAAATGGTCTCAGGAAGCGGAACTGTCAGCGCGCACAGAGCAGCTGAGCCAATCCTGACGCTGGTGACGCCGCGATCACACCCTGCTACTCTGCTCCGTTCACGAAGAACACCACAAATATTCTAGTCAGGTAGATCTCAGCAAGCCTTTCGTTGGACACGTGAAGTGTTGCCACCAGCCCGTGAGTGTCGTTATAATTTAGCTGGATCCGAAACCGAGAGAACAAACACAAGACCCAAAGCGGCGTCTGCTGCTGTGCGGCACTCACACGTCCAGCGCCTCCATCCATAGTTTGTTTTAGTTCGAGTGCAACAAATGCTTTGGTGAATCTCTGCGGGGGCTCGAAGAGTGCGTGACAGTGAGGAAAGCAGTATCTTTAATATTTCAAAGTGCACTTATTCAGCCGAGAGTTTTCTGGTCAGTCAGCCTTTCAAATAAACGATCACTCCAATCCCTGCACTTCTATTTAAAATGCGATGACATTTATCGACTTTGACACCGACACCACCGGCCTGTCTCCTTTCTTTGAACGTTGTACTCTTGACTATTGTTTCCTCCCAAGCAATATTTTATTCTGGAGCAGATCAACGAAGTGGGAATCTTAAAGTAGGTTCATTAAGAACACGAGTTGAAGTTGGTCTGTGTGGATCTTGTCGAGTGTGTTCATCAAATTTTCGTTCATGTGTCAACAGCTCTTGTTCCAGTCTGCTATTGAAATAATGAATGGATCTGTCTGCTCCGGGTTTTTTTTATCATCTAACCCACAGCTGATCCCGCCCACTTGAATGCACTCGCTTGGCACTCCTACTGTACTTGCAAACGGCCAGAGCGAGACCGGTGGCGCGAGCTTCCTCGATTCACACTTTCTTCTTTACTATCGCCTGCGCTCCGAACCACGCCAGGACAGGGAGAGCAGAAACTCCCGCGGATTCATACACACTGAAAGGTGTGCTTCAACAACCACAAAAGCGACGGCAGAGTATAGAGGTGTTTTAAATGTATGTCAACGAATTGAAGACAGTAGTCGTGTATGCTTTCACTGTTGAAATCCACGCTGCGAGCACAGCACGGGAGCGGCAAAATGACTCTGGCAGTTGCGGGGAAATGCAGGCACACACTGACTCGCGGAGAGCCGGTCGCTGTGCACTCAGCTTCATCAACCAGCACCTGCGCGCACGGCCTCGTCCACGCTGCGAGCAGCTTTTGACAAACTGTAGAAGAGAAGCTGGTGTCCGCCAGTTCTGTATTTCAGGTTTCCTGTTGTTTCATGTTTTACCGCCATCATAAGCTGTTTGCCGGTGGAGCAAATACACGACCGGCACAGATCGGTGTGAGACACGGTCTGCATCTATAGAGTGTAGTGTCTGGAGCGCAAACAGGAGTGCCGTGTTTTACTCTGAGGCAGAGAGGAAGAGCAGAGACTCCAGCGAATTCATGCACACTGAAAGATGTGCTTCAATTACGATAAAAGACACCGTACAGTAGAAATCTTTGAAATTCGTGTCAGTGAAGGGAAGACAGTAGTCGTGTATGCTTTCACTGATGAAAATCCACGCTGTGAGCACAGCAGGGGAGCGACGAAATGACTCTGGCAGTTGCGGGGAAATGCAGGCACACACTGACTCGCGGAGAGCCGGTCGCTGTGCACTCAGCTTCATCAACCAGCACCTGCGCGCACGGCCTCGTCCACGCTGCGAGCAGCTTTTGACAAACTGTAGAAGAGAAGCTGGTGTCCGCCAGTTCTGAATTTCAGGTTTCATGTTGTTTTATCCCCATCATAACCTATTTGTCGGTCGGGGACAGAGATCATCCAGTGGGGATGTCGGTGGAGGGGGAAAATCCACGACCGACAGAGAGCGGTCTAAGCCACCATCTCGAGGATCTTAACGACACCCTGAGATTCAGTGTTTGCAGCTCATACGCGGTTCCCATTACGACCTCTTTAGACAGACATCATTACGCGGGGATTTCCATCGAGGACGGCACGAGATCGGTGAAAGACACGATCCCGAGGACCTAGACTGACATCCACAGTACAGTATGTGGAGCGCAAACAGGTGTCCGTTAGTGGCGGAGGTGTGGTTCCTGGCTCAGCTTCAGGGGAGGGGCGGTACAGTGAGCTCAAGTGCCGGGCAGGTGAGTGGACAGGTGGTGGTGATGGCACTGACGAGCTCTCTACTGCTTTTAGTGACGCTGGAGTGGAGAAGAGGAGGCATCGAAAGAAGCTGTGCGCGCCACACCGGGAGAGCTGCAGTGCAATTATGTGTGTGCCAACCCAGAAAGTACATGGCTGTGGGTCGTCAATTAAAAGAGAAACCGTGCACGCTGTGTGTCTGTGGGTCCTTCTACAGCGGTGTTTTACTCTGAGGCAGTTTGCTGAATCAAAAGTCAACACATCTACTCCGTTCACGAAGAACGCCACAGATATTCTCGTGATGTGATTTGTGATGACATGATGGAAAGCATACACGATTACAGTCTTCTCTTTGCGGACACACAACTGAGGGAACGGTGCTCCTGGTGTTTTTACGCACAGACTGTGGGTGCTTTTCCCTTTTATGAACTGCTTGAATTCAAACCGAGCATTCATGGAGCCTTTTGCCCGACATCGTGTGTTACACCACTCTATAATCAGACTATTAAATCTTATAATGCTGGATTCAACATCATCCTGTTGACGGGAGGGACGCATTTTAAAGACGAAATGCGTACAGCTGTCCAAATGTGTAATAGAAGGATCATTCTTGGTGACAAATAATTTAAAAAAGAATAAAAATTAAAATGTTAACTACAATAAAATCCTGTCCGTGTGTTAATGTGGATTCTTCTCTGGAGGCTCCAGCATATCAAATCAGAGCCCCGCTGTGCATCGACGCACTTTCCCCGCTGTCTACCTCCGAGCAATAGCCCGACTCCTTCCGCCTGCATCTCTCCAGTGCTGCGCTCACAGCGCGGATTGTAACACGGACAACAAACAAAGTAACATCTTTTCTGTGCGCGCGGCCACAGCTTTCTTTCGTTAAAAGCTGTTTGAATTTGAGGCTTTAAAATCTTTCCATTTGCACTCATTACTGTTAAACAGCAGAGCATATCAAAGGTTGTAACTACACAAGTCGTGTATAAAATCAGCGACACACCACGGGGTTGTTAGATCATTTTAATTGTCATCTTTTCAATATGTACATATATATGTTTAATATTTATCAGTTTCCATGTGTCTCATTGACATAGCAGCTCTCGGCTCCAGCGTCATCAGAAGCTGGCCGTGAACAGGGCGCCATGGCTCCGTGCACAGCCCCACACGTTCTAGATCGTTCTTCTGTGGTTTTGCTTTCCTCTGAAATGGTCTCAGGAAGCGGAACTGTCAGCGCGCACAGAGCAGCTGAGCCAATCCTGACGCTGGTGACGCCGCGATCACACCCTGCTACTCTGCTCCGTTCACGAAGAACACCACAAATATTCTAGTCAGGTAGATCTCAGCAAGCCTTTCGTTGGACACGTGAAGTGTTGCCACCAGCCCGTGAGTGTCGTTATAATTTAGCTGGATCCGAAACCGAGAGAACAAACACAAGACCCAAAGCGGCGTCTGCTGCTGTGCGGCACTCACACGTCCAGCGCCTCCATCCATAGTTTGTTTTAGTTCGAGTGCAACAAATGCTTTGGTGAATCTCTGCGGGGGCTCGAAGAGTGCGTGACAGTGAGGAAAGCAGTATCTTTAATATTTCAAAGTGCACTTATTCAGCCGAGAGTTTTCTGGTCAGTCAGCCTTTCAAATAAACGATCACTCCAATCCCTGCACTTCTATTTAAAATGCGATGACATTTATCGACTTTGACACCGACACCACCGGCCTGTCTCCTTTCTTTGAACGTTGTACTCTTGACTATTGTTTCCTCCCAAGCAATATTTTATTCTGGAGCAGATCAACGAAGTGGGAATCTTAAAGTAGGTTCATTAAGAACACGAGTTGAAGTTGGTCTGTGTGGATCTTGTCGAGTGTGTTCATCAAATTTTCGTTCATGTGTCAACAGCTCTTGTTCCAGTCTGCTATTGAAATAATGAATGGATCTGTCTGCTCCGGGTTTTTTTTATCATCTAACCCACAGCTGATCCCGCCCACTTGAATGCACTCGCTTGGCACTCCTACTGTACTTGCAAACGGCCAGAGCGAGACCGGTGGCGCGAGCTTCCTCGATTCACACTTTCTTCTTTACTATCGCCTGCGCTCCGAACCACGCCAGGACAGGGAGAGCAGAAACTCCCGCGGATTCATACACACTGAAAGGTGTGCTTCAACAACCACAAAAGCGACGGCAGAGTATAGAGGTGTTTTAAATGTATGTCAACGAATTGAAGACAGTAGTCGTGTATGCTTTCACTGTTGAAATCCACGCTGCGAGCACAGCACGGGAGCGGCAAAATGACTCTGGCAGTTGCGGGGAAATGCAGGCACACACTGACTCGCGGAGAGCCGGTCGCTGTGCACTCAGCTTCATCAACCAGCACCTGCGCGCACGGCCTCGTCCACGCTGCGAGCAGCTTTTGACAAACTGTAGAAGAGAAGCTGGTGTCCGCCAGTTCTGTATTTCAGGTTTCCTGTTGTTTCATGTTTTACCGCCATCATAAGCTGTTTGCCGGTGGAGCAAATACACGACCGGCACAGATCGGTGTGAGACACGGTCTGCATCTATAGAGTGTAGTGTCTGGAGCGCAAACAGGAGTGCCGTGTTTTACTCTGAGGCAGAGAGGAAGAGCAGAGACTCCAGCGAATTCATGCACACTGAAAGATGTGCTTCAATTACGATAAAAGACACCGTACAGTAGAAATCTTTGAAATTCGTGTCAGTGAAGGGAAGACAGTAGTCGTGTATGCTTTCACTGATGAAAATCCACGCTGTGAGCACAGCAGGGGAGCGACGAAATGACTCTGGCAGTTGCGGGGAAATGCAGGCACACACTGACTCGCGGAGAGCCGGTCGCTGTGCACTCAGCTTCATCAACCAGCACCTGCGCGCACGGCCTCGTCCACGCTGCGAGCAGCTTTTGACAAACTGTAGAAGAGAAGCTGGTGTCCGCCAGTTCTGAATTTCAGGTTTCATGTTGTTTTATCCCCATCATAACCTATTTGTCGGTCGGGGACAGAGATCATCCAGTGGGGATGTCGGTGGAGGGGGAAAATCCACGACCGACAGAGAGCGGTCTAAGCCACCATCTCGAGGATCTTAACGACACCCTGAGATTCAGTGTTTGCAGCTCATACGCGGTTCCCATTACGACCTCTTTAGACAGACATCATTACGCGGGGATTTCCATCGAGGACGGCACGAGATCGGTGAAAGACACGATCCCGAGGACCTAGACTGACATCCACAGTACAGTATGTGGAGCGCAAACAGGTGTCCGTTAGTGGCGGAGGTGTGGTTCCTGGCTCAGCTTCAGGGGAGGGGCGGTACAGTGAGCTCAAGTGCCGGGCAGGTGAGTGGACAGGTGGTGGTGATGGCACTGACGAGCTCTCTACTGCTTTTAGTGACGCTGGAGTGGAGAAGAGGAGGCATCGAAAGAAGCTGTGCGCGCCACACCGGGAGAGCTGCAGTGCAATTATGTGTGTGCCAACCCAGAAAGTACATGGCTGTGGGTCGTCAATTAAAAGAGAAACCGTGCACGCTGTGTGTCTGTGGGTCCTTCTACAGCGGTGTTTTACTCTGAGGCAGTTTGCTGAATCAAAAGTCAACACATCTACTCCGTTCACGAAGAACGCCACAGATATTCTCGTGATGTGATTTGTGATGACATGATGGAAAGCATACACGATTACAGTCTTCTCTTTGCGGACACACAACTGAGGGAACGGTGCTCCTGGTGTTTTTACGCACAGACTGTGGGTGCTTTTCCCTTTTATGAACTGCTTGAATTCAAACCGAGCATTCATGGAGCCTTTTGCCCGACATCGTGTGTTACACCACTCTATAATCAGACTATTAAATCTTATAATGCTGGATTCAACATCATCCTGTTGACGGGAGGGACGCATTTTAAAGACGAAATGCGTACAGCTGTCCAAATGTGTAATAGAAGGATCATTCTTGGTGACAAATAATTTAAAAAAGAATAAAAATTAAAATGTTAACTACAATAAAATCCTGTCCGTGTGTTAATGTGGATTCTTCTCTGGAGGCTCCAGCATATCAAATCAGAGCCCCGCTGTGCATCGACGCACTTTCCCCGCTGTCTACCTCCGAGCAATAGCCCGACTCCTTCCGCCTGCATCTCTCCAGTGCTGCGCTCACAGCGCGGATTGTAACACGGACAACAAACAAAGTAACATCTTTTCTGTGCGCGCGGCCACAGCTTTCTTTCGTTAAAAGCTGTTTGAATTTGAGGCTTTAAAATCTTTCCATTTGCACTCATTACTGTTAAACAGCAGAGCATATCAAAGGTTGTAACTACACAAGTCGTGTATAAAATCAGCGACACACCACGGGGTTGTTAGATCATTTTAATTGTCATCTTTTCAATATGTACATATATATGTTTAATATTTATCAGTTTCCATGTGTCTCATTGACATAGCAGCTCTCGGCTCCAGCGTCATCAGAAGCTGGCCGTGAACAGGGCGCCATGGCTCCGTGCACAGCCCCACACGTTCTAGATCGTTCTTCTGTGGTTTTGCTTTCCTCTGAAATGGTCTCAGGAAGCGGAACTGTCAGCGCGCACAGAGCAGCTGAGCCAATCCTGACGCTGGTGACGCCGCGATCACACCCTGCTACTCTGCTCCGTTCACGAAGAACACCACAAATATTCTAGTCAGGTAGATCTCAGCAAGCCTTTCGTTGGACACGTGAAGTGTTGCCACCAGCCCGTGAGTGTCGTTATAATTTAGCTGGATCCGAAACCGAGAGAACAAACACAAGACCCAAAGCGGCGTCTGCTGCTGTGCGGCACTCACACGTCCAGCGCCTCCATCCATAGTTTGTTTTAGTTCGAGTGCAACAAATGCTTTGGTGAATCTCTGCGGGGGCTCGAAGAGTGCGTGACAGTGAGGAAAGCAGTATCTTTAATATTTCAAAGTGCACTTATTCAGCCGAGAGTTTTCTGGTCAGTCAGCCTTTCAAATAAACGATCACTCCAATCCCTGCACTTCTATTTAAAATGCGATGACATTTATCGACTTTGACACCGACACCACCGGCCTGTCTCCTTTCTTTGAACGTTGTACTCTTGACTATTGTTTCCTCCCAAGCAATATTTTATTCTGGAGCAGATCAACGAAGTGGGAATCTTAAAGTAGGTTCATTAAGAACACGAGTTGAAGTTGGTCTGTGTGGATCTTGTCGAGTGTGTTCATCAAATTTTCGTTCATGTGTCAACAGCTCTTGTTCCAGTCTGCTATTGAAATAATGAATGGATCTGTCTGCTCCGGGTTTTTTTTATCATCTAACCCACAGCTGATCCCGCCCACTTGAATGCACTCGCTTGGCACTCCTACTGTACTTGCAAACGGCCAGAGCGAGACCGGTGGCGCGAGCTTCCTCGATTCACACTTTCTTCTTTACTATCGCCTGCGCTCCGAACCACGCCAGGACAGGGAGAGCAGAAACTCCCGCGGATTCATACACACTGAAAGGTGTGCTTCAACAACCACAAAAGCGACGGCAGAGTATAGAGGTGTTTTAAATGTATGTCAACGAATTGAAGACAGTAGTCGTGTATGCTTTCACTGTTGAAATCCACGCTGCGAGCACAGCACGGGAGCGGCAAAATGACTCTGGCAGTTGCGGGGAAATGCAGGCACACACTGACTCGCGGAGAGCCGGTCGCTGTGCACTCAGCTTCATCAACCAGCACCTGCGCGCACGGCCTCGTCCACGCTGCGAGCAGCTTTTGACAAACTGTAGAAGAGAAGCTGGTGTCCGCCAGTTCTGTATTTCAGGTTTCCTGTTGTTTCATGTTTTACCGCCATCATAAGCTGTTTGCCGGTGGAGCAAATACACGACCGGCACAGATCGGTGTGAGACACGGTCTGCATCTATAGAGTGTAGTGTCTGGAGCGCAAACAGGAGTGCCGTGTTTTACTCTGAGGCAGAGAGGAAGAGCAGAGACTCCAGCGAATTCATGCACACTGAAAGATGTGCTTCAATTACGATAAAAGACACCGTACAGTAGAAATCTTTGAAATTCGTGTCAGTGAAGGGAAGACAGTAGTCGTGTATGCTTTCACTGATGAAAATCCACGCTGTGAGCACAGCAGGGGAGCGACGAAATGACTCTGGCAGTTGCGGGGAAATGCAGGCACACACTGACTCGCGGAGAGCCGGTCGCTGTGCACTCAGCTTCATCAACCAGCACCTGCGCGCACGGCCTCGTCCACGCTGCGAGCAGCTTTTGACAAACTGTAGAAGAGAAGCTGGTGTCCGCCAGTTCTGAATTTCAGGTTTCATGTTGTTTTATCCCCATCATAACCTATTTGTCGGTCGGGGACAGAGATCATCCAGTGGGGATGTCGGTGGAGGGGGAAAATCCACGACCGACAGAGAGCGGTCTAAGCCACCATCTCGAGGATCTTAACGACACCCTGAGATTCAGTGTTTGCAGCTCATACGCGGTTCCCATTACGACCTCTTTAGACAGACATCATTACGCGGGGATTTCCATCGAGGACGGCACGAGATCGGTGAAAGACACGATCCCGAGGACCTAGACTGACATCCACAGTACAGTATGTGGAGCGCAAACAGGTGTCCGTTAGTGGCGGAGGTGTGGTTCCTGGCTCAGCTTCAGGGGAGGGGCGGTACAGTGAGCTCAAGTGCCGGGCAGGTGAGTGGACAGGTGGTGGTGATGGCACTGACGAGCTCTCTACTGCTTTTAGTGACGCTGGAGTGGAGAAGAGGAGGCATCGAAAGAAGCTGTGCGCGCCACACCGGGAGAGCTGCAGTGCAATTATGTGTGTGCCAACCCAGAAAGTACATGGCTGTGGGTCGTCAATTAAAAGAGAAACCGTGCACGCTGTGTGTCTGTGGGTCCTTCTACAGCGGTGTTTTACTCTGAGGCAGTTTGCTGAATCAAAAGTCAACACATCTACTCCGTTCACGAAGAACGCCACAGATATTCTCGTGATGTGATTTGTGATGACATGATGGAAAGCATACACGATTACAGTCTTCTCTTTGCGGACACACAACTGAGGGAACGGTGCTCCTGGTGTTTTTACGCACAGACTGTGGGTGCTTTTCCCTTTTATGAACTGCTTGAATTCAAACCGAGCATTCATGGAGCCTTTTGCCCGACATCGTGTGTTACACCACTCTATAATCAGACTATTAAATCTTATAATGCTGGATTCAACATCATCCTGTTGACGGGAGGGACGCATTTTAAAGACGAAATGCGTACAGCTGTCCAAATGTGTAATAGAAGGATCATTCTTGGTGACAAATAATTTAAAAAAGAATAAAAATTAAAATGTTAACTACAATAAAATCCTGTCCGTGTGTTAATGTGGATTCTTCTCTGGAGGCTCCAGCATATCAAATCAGAGCCCCGCTGTGCATCGACGCACTTTCCCCGCTGTCTACCTCCGAGCAATAGCCCGACTCCTTCCGCCTGCATCTCTCCAGTGCTGCGCTCACAGCGCGGATTGTAACACGGACAACAAACAAAGTAACATCTTTTCTGTGCGCGCGGCCACAGCTTTCTTTCGTTAAAAGCTGTTTGAATTTGAGGCTTTAAAATCTTTCCATTTGCACTCATTACTGTTAAACAGCAGAGCATATCAAAGGTTGTAACTACACAAGTCGTGTATAAAATCAGCGACACACCACGGGGTTGTTAGATCATTTTAATTGTCATCTTTTCAATATGTACATATATATGTTTAATATTTATCAGTTTCCATGTGTCTCATTGACATAGCAGCTCTCGGCTCCAGCGTCATCAGAAGCTGGCCGTGAACAGGGCGCCATGGCTCCGTGCACAGCCCCACACGTTCTAGATCGTTCTTCTGTGGTTTTGCTTTCCTCTGAAATGGTCTCAGGAAGCGGAACTGTCAGCGCGCACAGAGCAGCTGAGCCAATCCTGACGCTGGTGACGCCGCGATCACACCCTGCTACTCTGCTCCGTTCACGAAGAACACCACAAATATTCTAGTCAGGTAGATCTCAGCAAGCCTTTCGTTGGACACGTGAAGTGTTGCCACCAGCCCGTGAGTGTCGTTATAATTTAGCTGGATCCGAAACCGAGAGAACAAACACAAGACCCAAAGCGGCGTCTGCTGCTGTGCGGCACTCACACGTCCATACATTCATGCATGTTCCATTTGAATTCAAGTAGTTGTGCGTAAAAACACCAGGAGCACCGCTGCGCACCGTCTGCTGTGTGCTGGAGTGGTGTACGTGTAAAGGGGGAGAGTGACACCGGTGGCGCGAGTTTCCTCGATGCACGTTTCGTTCTTTACTGCCTGCGCTCTGAACCACGTCAGGAGAGGAAGAGCAGATACTCCAGCGAAGATTTGGTTTTGGCATTGGTGGGGACGGAATATTCAACCACCGAACCCTGCCCTGTTTCTTTTTTTCTTTTTTTTCCTTTTTGTTTTTGCTTCTTAATAAAAAAAAGGAGAAATATACTTGCCTACATATGCTATTCTACCTGCTTTTAAACCATTTAAAATCACAATTCATAGTTTTACATTTGAATTATATAATGTTAAATTACTATTAAACAAATGACTGACGAAGTATTTTAGAGTTTAGTTCACTTCAGCCATATTTCATATAAATCAGGTATAAAAATAGCTTCAAATACAGTCATGACAATAAAAGAATATGACTTTAAGGACTTAACAACATTACTTCAGTTACACCAACATCTCTTATTAGCACTAAGGGAACACTGAATGACCTGCTGGGTTTTGTCCATAAAACTACTCATCTCAGATTACCACAAAGTAAAAGATCTCTCAGCAAAATTATGCAACATTTTAGGCACTACTGCCCCGATTAACTCAGTGAGCTGGGATGTTTTATTCCAAACATGAACTACTGTTACAGCAACAGACATGGACTACTGGTGTCCCACACAGCAACTCAATGTCCACTATGTGAAGCAGCCAAACACATGCCTGCTCCTCTCGTTAACTGAGATAAACTGCTGGCATATTGGTTTTACATCTATACTGTCCAGCCTCTCCTGGTGGACACACAGCAGCATTGTTTAATCTCTTTTGAGTCATTGTTAACCTTACCCATCTTTTTAGTCTTCTGAGAGCACTGAAGCTTCTTACAGCCTCAGTACCTGCGTTTTATCCTCAGATTAAAAGTATTATTGTGTGCTTGATGTGCCTCAGCTTTGGCCCTGGCTCCTCCCCTCTGACTGCACTAGGACATATTGCCACCTGATAAAATAACACATGGATTCGTGCCATATAAAAAGTGAGACGTGTCAATTCAGATTCTTTGTCAAACATACACTAATGAATCAATTTACATCAGCAGCCTAACAATTGTCATGATAATAAATACTAGTTAATCTATAGCACCAACTCATCAGTCACCTGTGACCTCGCCTCTCCACCTCTGTCCGAGCTACAACATGGCAGAGCTGCCTCTGTCACCTGATGAATAACAGTGAGACACTCCACATACATGCAGTCACACATGTGCTTCAAATACAGTCATGAACCAACAAGTCATCATTTCACCTGTGATCTTGTGTCACCATTACTCTCTGAGCTTTGTGTTGGTTCTTCTGTCACCTGACAAATAGGACATACATGACAATAAGAATAAAATGTGGAGCTGCTTCAGTGTTTCTGTCAATTTGTGCAGATCTTGACTCGTCAGTAATGTTTGTGCTGAGTGCATTTTTAAAACAATTTGTGCAAACTTCACTACAAAGTGGATATTTGCACAACCATGACTACCTCATGACATTTTTTCTCAAAAATTAACCCTATGAATATGTCAGTGCCATTAGGATGAAATTATTGTGTCACCAACATTTAACGTTAGACATATAATTTTACATCACGTAGGACCTGTCATGGTCCTGTCACATCAACACCGTGGTGAAAAAGGCCCGACAGCGTCTCTACCACCTCAGACGCTTGAGAGACTTCCAACTGCCCTCCAAGGTGCTCAGGAACTTTTACTCGTGCACCATAGAGAGCATCCTGGTGGGAAACATCTTAACCATGCAGGACAGACGAGCTCTACAGAGGGTTGTGCGGTCAGCTGAGCGCACCATCCGCTCCGAGCTCCCTGACCTGCACTCAATCTACAGCAGGCGGTGCTGGACCAAGGCCAGGAAGATGGTGAAGGACCTCAGCCATCCCAACAACAGACTGTTCTCTCTGCTGAGGTCAGGAAAGCGATTCCGCTCCCTGAAGACCAACACAGAGAGACTGAGGAGGAGCTTCTTCCCGCAGGCGATACGGTCTCTCAATCACACCACCACACAGTCCTGACCCACACATATGGTTCTTACACACACACTGGACATTCTGGACATTTGTTTACACTTCATTACTTAAATCACTTTAAGCATATTTGCACTGCACAAGACATAATGTGGATTGCACAACACTGGTCACTATATTCTTCATTTCCAGTTAATACTTGTACAGCTGCTGTTATTGTGTATATATTTATTTATATTTCTTCATACATTCTTATATAGTTCTATATTGTGTATTTTGTTGTACAGTTATTTCATTTTTAACCTTAATTTATATTTTATTCCTTCCTAGTTAAATTTACCCTTTTTAATTTTTCATATTTATTTCCTTTCTTATTCATAGCCTTTTTTTTCTTTAGGTCACGAGCAGTTATATAAGCATTTCACTGCATATCGTACTGTGTATGACTGTGTACGTGACAAATAAAATTTGAATTTGATTTGAATTTGATTTAACAGCCTCTGTAAACTAATATCCTGGCTGCTCGAGGCTGCAGTTTTCTCTGACAGTTTCGATCAAAATGAGAAACGCTGCTCTGAGACTGAGAGAACTAATAGTGCTGCCTGTTGTGCAGTTAGTTTCCCAAACACGTTATTCATGGTTACATACAGTTTTAGACTGATGTGGGCCAAAGCCTAGCATAGCCTGTAACGTTATTATGACACATTTTATGAGTGAACTTGGCTTTAAGTGACTTGAAGGTTTCTTTGAAAAATACTTTCTTATATCCAGGTTCTTCCTCTTTGCTGCCGTCCTCCTCTCCTCCTCACAGCGCAGGTTTGCCGCTGCTAGAACTAAACAGAGCTCCCTGAAAGGTTCAGCCAATCACATTGGCCATATTTGTCACATGACGTAGGACTCCAGTAGAGAACGTAATTTAACTCTTTCTGCACCGCTGGGTGAATGAGACGTCGACAGATGTTTTTTTCTTTATATCGGGTTTGATTTTCTTTACTCGAAGAGATCAAATTATTGGTGGAGACAATTCAATAATCGCTGGATATTAGTGGGGACATGTCCCTTCCGTCCATGCCAAATCTACGCCCTCGGCCCAGCCAGTACCACTCACTCAACTGAGGGATCTAAAACTCTACACAGATGATCTAAAAACACAAAACCTCTACACACTTCTAACATGCACATTTACACAACTAAATGGCAGTATTAACGAAAAGAAAAACATTCAACAAATCCCTTTAAACCTTAACACAAACAAAAGGAAGCATCTCTATGGACAAAGAAACCCCTCCACTTGGTTTGACCTGCTGATGTCATGTGTGACATCATCAGGACTTTAAAATGAGGAAATGCCAGGTGGGCGTTTCCCCACACCTGACCCTCATGGAGACTGAAAAGACAAACAAAGTAAGTATGAACAAATGACTTAATCTGTAACATAATAAAATATAAAGAAACATGTAACTGAGTATTTGTCTTAATTTGCAGCATGTTTGATTTGCCGGCAACAAAACGCTTCCACAAACAAACCCGGGATAGTGAGTGAAGCAATGTTACATGACAAACAGCAAATCATAGCAAATACATAGAAACAGAATAATGTGTACAATGTGCAAAAAAAAAAAAAAAAGGTAAACGCATATGGGACAAATGGAGAGCATTGCAACTGCTCCTCCACTTTGTCACAAAGAGCCTCCGGGCCAGAACTCGCAGACTGAGAGAGCTTCGTCCATCAGGCTGTCAGGATGCTGACCATCTCTGAATCGAGAAAGGGGGCCCAAGGGTACGTCTTTCGCCATCTTACAGTGCTGTGATTGCAGCCGTTCAGCACATTGTTCATTCAGTGGTGCTAGTTTCCTTCACTGTGCAAATGTACTGTTTATAAGGTTGTGGAAACCTGCAGTCAGCTGAGACTGAAGAAGTCACTTGGATGAGTGACAAAATGTTTCTCCCACTGAAAATGTCCAGATGAACAGAATCAACCTTTTGGAATTTACTTACCTGGATGATTCAGCACGCTTCAAGACATAATTTTATTAATATTTTTGAAATGATAGCAGCACAAACGAAATTTTTTGCAGCACAAACGTTTGATACCACTTTTGTTGGATTTGAAGAAGGTGGGGGGGCAACATCACTCACATCAGCAAGTTCATTAAACCAAGCTGTGGGTTAGATGATAAAACCCCGGAGCAGACAGATCCATTCATTATTTCAATAGCAGACTGGAACAAGAGCTGTTGACACATGTTGACCCAACTTCAACTCGTGTTCTTAATGAACCTACTTTAAGATTCCCACTTCGTTGATCTGCTCCAGAATAAAATATTGCTTGTGAGGAAACAATAGTCAATACATCTTTGAAGAGTACAACGTTCAAAGAAAGGAGACAGGCCGGTGGTGTCAAAGTCGATAAATGTTTTAACACAGGCATGATGTTTTACTGTACATGCATCCTGTTGTTGATGGGAACAACGTCAGTGAGAATAAAAACGGGAAAAGAAAATATCACTTTGGGCCCCACTACTATCACGCTAGCATAGATCTACATTCTGCTTAGATAGTTTTTTTTGATGAGATGTTTGCGAGCCACTTTTAATTTTAAAATTGATTATAATTATTTATTAGATTGATTGGTACCTTACACCACACACAGCTTAGAGAAAAGATACATTGGCTTTCTGAATGAAAGTACATTTAAATTTTGATCTATAAAATTATGTAAAAATATGTTTTATTCCTTAAAAGGGTAAAGGAGACACAAATGTCTGATGGACTCCAGGTCCATGGGAGCTTTTATTAGGAAACACATGTTTAGAAAATTAATAACCACCTTTTTGTTTTGTTTTTTTAAATAAGTTAAATAAATAACAGAAATGTTTCCTGGATAATCGCTTCTTCAGGTGTGAGGTGCTTAATTCTTATTTTAACCGCTTCATATATTAAAGCTTTTATTCGAACCGAGCGCCATCTCTTGGTGACATTCTGCAATTGAGTCAAAGGGGAGATTTTAGAGTGGAAAATAGATGTCTCTTTGAAACTGTCTTTGGATGCATTACTTTGAGAAATCATCAAAAGACTGTTTCGTTTCATTTAACATTCAAATCAAAGTTTTAAACTTTTAAATTGATCTAATGACCCAACTCTATAATATAGTGTTGTGCGTCTACTGTAGCAGGTGGTGTGCAGATGATCTACGGAAAATAAGGTCATTAAATAGAATTTAAAAAAAATGCTTCATGCAGTTTTTAATTCTTTGCATGTCATTTTGTTTTAAACAATTGGTGTTCTATGATGTTGGCTTCACATTTTTGATTCATGATACTTTCATGATCAGTTTGATGTTAATTTTGTCTTTGAACAGTGAGATTTATTCATCACACACACGGTTTCATATATATATATATATATATATATATATATATATATATATATATATATATATATATATCAGTTCCACTTGCACTTCAGCTACAAGGCAAGGCAAATTTATTTGTATAGCACAATTCAACAACAAGGTGATTCAAAGTGCTTTACAGAGACATTAGAAACAAAAACAAATAAAAAGCATGATTTAAAATTGATTAAAACAAGCAAACAAACAAACTAACTAAACACACACATTTCACACCTATTCGCGCGATCTGAACCCTTATCGTAAGGGGAGCTACCAGTCCTTCTGTGGACGAGCTACTTTCTATTTTAAATTCCCTGAATTTAAAGTACTCTCTAGACCCAGTTGGGGAGCTACCCAGAGCTCTAATCCCACTTAACAAACAAACAAACAAACAAAACAGTATATAAAATCAAAACAGATAAAATCAGAAATAGATAAGATCAGTAGTTAGTGTAAGTTTTGAAATTTAAGCTTAAAAGTGTGGATTTGGTGCTTTATTCAAATGCAGCTGAGAACAGGTGAGTCTTCAACCTGGATTTAAATAAACTGAGTGTTTCAGCTGATCTGAGGCTTTCTGGGAGTTTGTTCCAGATATAAGGAGCATAAAAGCTGAATGCAGCTTCTCCGTGTCTGGTTCTGAGTGTCTACAATCAACGGATTTCAGGTCGTGTACCAGAGGAGGAAAATAGTAGCACATTATATATATAAAAATATATAAATAAATATATTTATTTATTTATTTATTACAGGTCTGTGTGTGTTTGTGTGTGTGCATTTCTTAAGTCACCAGTTCATCATTTCTGCAAACAAACATTGCTGCTCAGTTTTTTTTCAGATTTTTAGATTTTTGCCACAAAGAAACTATCATTTTAATTAATTTATTTATTTTTTCAGTTTTATTGGAGAGAAGGCCAACATTTCCTTAGCAGATCTCTTAGAACACAGCCATAAATTAAAGGACGGAAGAAAGTGCAACCATTTCATTTTGGTGAGAACTGTTCCTCTAAAATGTGATTTTGGTGCTGGTATGATCAAATTAATTATATCATCTAGAAAGCATGCAGGGCTTGCAATCATTGAAATACTAAAAACATCATAAAATTTAGCCTTTGTAGTAATAAAAACATAAAGGCTTATCAGTTCCACTTGCACTTCAGCTACAATCAACGGATTTCAGGTCGTGTACCAGAGGAGGAAAATAGTAGCACATTATACAGCCTGGATATGGAAATAATTTTTTATTTGCATAAAAGAAGAAGAGAGAGTAGTAAAGTGGAAAACTACTGCTTCCTGTCCCCCTCTTCATGTTTCTGAAGTACAATCACTGTGGCGATGACTTCAAAGTGTCTTTGTGCTGGGGTTCACCTTTGCTTTGTGTTCATACATAAATGCTAAGATAAACATCATACGTGTGACCTCATTAGGATAGTGATATTTGTTGTGTTGTAGCCTAGAGATTTATATTGTTAAATGGTAATTTGAGACAATGGGTTGGGAAGTAACAAAGTACAAATACTTTGTTACTGTACTCAAGAAGAATTTTCAGGTATCTGTACTTTACTCCCTACTTTTTAAGTAAATATCTCCAATGTCTACTTCTGAGATTTAATTTTTTTTTAACTGCTTTAGGTTCAATGTATCAGCATCTATATTGCTTATACTAGTGGATTAAAGTGGGCTGGAGTGAATACAGGTGTCCGTAAGTTCTTGTCACGTGACTTCTAGCTAGCCCTACAGAGGATGAGTGAGCATGGACTAATATCAAATGCAGCATTTCTATCAGCTCAACAACAAACATCAGTTACATTATTCATATGTTGCATGGGAATGATCTACAGCTTAGTGCAGGTTAGGTTGTTGTACTGTGATGGATTTACAGTAAAGCACAGTTTTGACTGGTGCACAGTGGCTGTGACGCTCATGGTCAGTGTTAGATTATATCGCGTGCAGCAGTGATGATTTTGCCTTTAGGCTGATGTTGCTTAAATTCATTCATTGAATTCAACTTATTAAGATCAAAGAGTTGTGTTGACAGATTTCTTTCATTACCAACCACAGTATTTCTTTATCATGTAGAGAAAACTGTTGAAGTTACACTTCTTTTTCTGATATTGAAATAGCTCACAAATGAAATGTGCAGTTAAACTACTCTACACTGACAGAAAGAAGATTTTCACTGGTGGTATGTGAGTGGCCCGTGATCAGTTTGACATCTCCGACTTAAACAGTATGCTGCTGGGATGGAAATCATGAAACATCTGTGTGCATCTTGTTGGATTCAGTTATGTAAATCCAAAGAGACCAGTAAACCTCAGGTAAACAATAGCAGCAGATCAGCTGATCACAGCATGTATACAGGATTCAGTTCAAGGAGACAGATTATTGTAAGTTGCCCATTAACTACTTAGTATTGACATATGTTTCTCTGTTTCTCTAAATTACAATAGAAACACATTAGAAGCCTCACAGTCAGTGTGACAGGAAACACGAAACAGAGGCACAGTTTTAGAAACTCATGTAATGTGTACAATATGGAGTTTGAGTTTGGGCACAATTCAGAGAGGTGTACTGTTTTCCCTCCTTGTAAATCTCACATTTGATGATGGACCACAGGTTCTCAATGGGGTTCAGATCAGGTGAACAAGGAGGCCATGTCATTAGTTTTTCTTCTTTTATACCCTTTCTTGCCAGCCACGCTGTGGAGTACTTGGACGCGTGTGATGGAGCATTGTCCTGCATGAAAATCATGTTTTTCTTGAAGGATGCAGACTTCTTCCTGTACCACTGCTTGAAGAAGGTGTCTTCCAGAAACTGGCAGTAGGACTGGGAGTTGAGCTTGACTCCATCCTCAACCCGAAAAGGCCCCACAAGCTCATCTTTGATGATACCAGCCCAAACCAGTACTCCACCTCCACCTTGCTGGCGTCTGAGTGGGACTGGAGCTCTCTGCCCTTTACCAATCCAGCCACGGGCCCATCCATCTGGCCCATCAAGACTCACTCTCATTTCATCAGTCCATAAAACCTTAGAAAAACCAGTCCTGAGATATTTCTTGGCCCAGTCTTGACGTTTCAGCTTGTGTGTCTTGTTCAGTGGTGGTCGTCTTTCAGCCTTTCTTACCTTGGCCATGTCTCTGAGTATTGCACACCTTGTGCTTTTGGGCACTCCAGTGATGTTGCAGCTCTGAAATATGGCCAAACTGGTGGCAAGTGGCATCTTGGCAGCTGCACGCTTGACTTTTCTCAGTTCATGGGCAGTTATTTTGCGCCTTGGTTTTTCCACACGCTTCTTGCGACCCTGTTGACTATTTTGAATGAAACGCTTGATTGTTCGATGATCACGCTTCAGAAGCTTTGCAATTTTGAGACTGCTGCATCCCTCTGCAAGATATCTCACTATTTTTGACTTTTCTGAGCCTGTCAAGTCCTTCTTTTGACCCATTTTGCCAAAGGAAAGGACGTTGCACACCTGATATAGGGTGTTGATGTCATTAGACCACACCCCTTCTCATTACAGAGATGCACATCACCTAATATGCTTAATTGGTAGTAGGCTTTCGAGCCTATACAGCTTGGAGTAAGACAACATGCATGAAGAGGATGATGTGGACAAAATACTCATTTGCCTAATAATTCTGCACTCCCTGTATACATGTGTGCGTATTAAGGACTTGGATAATTGATAAATGGATAAAGAATAAACCATAAAATGAAACAATGATCTTTTTTGAGTGTTTATTTTTAAACAGGATAAAAGTACTAAATTAAAAACATATATAACAGCTGCTGGTTATGCTTCTAATTTCTGGTTGATATTGTAGTATTTTATCACACTGGATGTCCAAACTTGGTGAGGCGACTTTAGGTATGAATACGTATTAAATTTGAGTCCATTTGATTATATACCACCAATTCACAATAATTATTATATATAATAAATAAAAGACCTTAAAATAATAGCGACAAAACCCTACCAATAAAATAATCCCCTATGAGCAACCACTTGGGGATGGTGGGATGGAAAAACTCCCTTTTAAGAAACCTTCGGCAGAATGTGGCTCAAGGACGGGCAAATGGTTGAAGATGGTTGAAGATTTCAACAATGTTATCTGTTGTGTTTCAGTGGTACATTGTTACCAGATGTTACTTTATCCTGTTAAATCCCAGCTTTTCAGTCAGGACAACGTTTTCCAAAGACATAAGCACAAACCAAAATCATTGTGCAGATTAACAGCAGTACATTTGTCAGGTTTGTGATGGATCATCCCATTTTTGCTTTATAATCGCATTAAATCAAATTTGCACCTGGTTTATAACCATGTGATCTGTCCATGCAGGAGTGATTGGTACTAAAAGTGGGCCCATGTATAACTGTGCAGACATTTCCTAACACATCATGAGTGATTTACCATGAATGATTGATTAAAAACACATCTGTGAAAACATTACTGATAAACTTCATGTAATATTACGTTAAAGCAAATGTAAATTTATTATTAAAACAAGAATGTTTCAATCTGACCACAAACTTTTGAGCAGTCGTGTGTTTTGTGTACATGTGTCTGTATCTGATCAGGATTTTTTTGTTGTGTCTATCATCAAAAATCAAGATGAAGTGTTTTAACTCTGATGGCAAACTCTCCCTAACACGTCCACTTCATGCATGCTTCCTGATCTGTCACGCTCATCAGTGGCTCATGGATGTCTGTACTTGACCACAGAGGCAGAGCATCGTTCAATCCTGCCAGCTGCCTATCTAGGGAGCATTTCAAGGATGACAGACTCCACTTTCTCTGCAGCAAGACAGCTCATAACGTTTTAACAGTGTCTCCCTGTCCTCATACTTCTATATCATCTTCTATAATAGAGAACTATCATTGCAATCTACACTACAGCTCAGAAGTTTGAAGTCCATTAGAAACGTCTTATTTTGAAAAAGTACTAAAATTCTTATTCATATTTTGCAAATTTGTCAGAAATATAAAGAAATTAAAAGAAATGTCAATGAGTAAAACTCACATTGGGGGGGAAGAAAGAAAAAAACAAACAAACAAAAAAACAAAACACCTGGGTCACCTGTATGGAGAAAAAAAACAGAAGAGAAAGCAAACAACAAAGAGCAACATAATAAAAAAAAAACGGCACCATGACAATAAATTAGCTAGCAGTAGATATCAGTAGATACTAAATAATAAACGATATTGTGCAGCACGCAAGATAGACAGCGCACAATGTGCTTTGAGGCAGCAGCCAAGAAAGCTGTAGTCCGCGTCTGTGAATACCCGTGTATACACCTGTGTGCATACCTGTGTGGATCAGCATGCTTGCATTCCAAAGGTTTCTCCATGTAACGATCTGCTAGGAGTGTGGGGGGGCCACAGCCCCGTCCCCCAGGGTATGAAGCAGGCATGGAGGAGATCAAAACTCCAGACATCCAGAGGCCCCCAGAACACAAGAGACCAAGGAAGACCAACAGAGGGGCAGCCGCGCCACTGTCCCAGTAAGAGCTGAGGAGAGTCCCAGATGAGGGCTCACTCAGCAGCCGCGGAGCAGAAGCCAGGGGGAGTTGCAGTGACGCGCCCGTGAGCTCCGCCGGCAGCCAGCTGTGCCTGAGTGACCGAGCCCCAGGCCGAGAGGCCGGGGGCACCCCACCTCCGAAGTGGCCCGAGCGAGCCCCAGGCTCCAGGCCCCGCCAAGGAGTGAGCCGGTGTGTACCCGGACGCCCACCCCCAGACACAAAGACCCACCAACGCACCGATGTCTGAGGGAGTCCGCCACTGGCAGGGGAAGTGGTGGTGGGGGGAGATAGGCCTCCAAACCTTGGAGGGCCTGAGATGTCCCCAGAGAGGTGGCGTCTGATACCCAACCTGACATATAGACACAGACATACAGGCACACACAGATACAAACATCCATTCCCACCCTCATGCTCTCATATCCACTTACTCCACACTCAACCAACGTGGAGACAGACATAAAGAGACGTTGTACACACGATCACACTCCCCAAGCGTACTCTACAAACCGGGTCTAGGTACCCTTGCCCCTGGAGGGGGAACTGCACCCAGACCCAGGTGGTGTTACCCTTTTCCCTGCGGTGGGGGGAGGCAGACCGCCCCGACTCCGCAGCAGCAGGGAGGCCCCACACCCCAGACCGCAGTCGGACGGCCAACTCCTCCTCCTAGCCCCCCCGCTCCAGCAGGTCGCAGAGAACGGGGGTGAGAGAAGACTCCAAACCTCCCTCCACCCGCTCATTGTAGTGTTGATGCATGTGTGTTCTAAGGTGCATTTAAAACCCAGGAGGGCATGGAGCTACCTGCCAGAGAGCAGCAGGTAAGCGCATAGTCCCTCCTGCTAGCCCTCAATGTCTACGTGTATTCATTTTTTTCTTCCTAATGTCATTAAAACAAATTTGCACATTTGTATAATAACAGTTGGACCTACAGATCTATTAAGCTTTCGGTTTTTTCTCAGTGTCACACATGGAATAGTTTTCATCTCTTTCAATCAGAAAGCTCAAATCTTTAACCAGATCTTTGTTTCTTTGAATCATTCCCATATTTTTCACCTCCTGTAATATAATTATAGTTAACCAGGTCTGAGCTACTTTGATCTGCAGTGACCTCGGGGGCTTGGATACCTATTTTTTATTTTCACAGGTGCAGAGCCTTTTCTACAAAATTACAATTACAATTATTTAATTATCAGTTAAACCCACGGATTAACTTTCAGTTCTTACAGTAAGAATCCTCCAACAACCTTTTGTAAGAAACATGTTTTTGTCTTTCTTCAATTTTGAGACCAACTGAACCCACAAACCTGAAGCTCCAGACCCCAAACTAACCAAATGTAATGTTTCCTTAATCAGCACAGTCATTTTAGCTCTTGGTGTGTGATGTCTACTCACAGTTTTGGTGCTTGCTTCTTCGACTTGATCCACGATCGTCTCCACAGCATCTCTCTGCTGTTTCCTCTCTCCTCATGCTTCTCTTCATGCGTCCTGTCCTCAGATATAATCCAACCAGCTGCCTCCTTGTTTCCAGCTTGACTTGTTTAGCAGAATTTCCAGTTAAGATAAATCCAGAAAAGTTGTCCTGCTTCAAAAGCTCCTCCAGCTGCCTGTCTTGTTGTCCTCCTCTTCTTTTGCATTTTTGTATTTGTATTTTTTGGACTTCATGTTGCCATGACAACATATCACAGAGCATTATGGTAGATTAAATCAGGGGCTTCTGTCCTCCTGCAGAACTGTTGGTGATGTCGTGGGGATTTAAAGTTGTGTTCGTGAGGTTTATCTTTAAACTCACTGATCCTGCAAGAGCAGGAATTAAACTACAAACCTTCATAGTCCCCATCAGTACTGTTCATTCTGCTCTGCAGCAGTGGTCACAGGGGCAGCTTTGAGTAGTTTAAGCACGTTTTTATGACATGTTTATGAACAGCTGTCTGCTCTGATGTTTACTGGGTCCTTGAACGTGTCATGTTGACGTCCTGGAGTAACACAAACACACAAACCTGTTTTATTCTGAATAAATGTGTGAGATGGCCCTCAGGCCTCTATGTCCAGGTCCAGGTTTGGGGGCTTCTTGTATTAGGGGAGTATTAGTTAGAGCAGTGTTGAGGCTGTATCTGGCCTCTCTCAGTCTTTCAGGGCATTCGGGCTTATTTGAATGTTGTTTGCTTTGCACAGCACAGATACACACACTACACATTACTACTGAACTGACAACACATTTTTGTTGTTGTTTTACTTTTTTTAAAATAAATGTGCTTTTTAGTTGATGTGTGATGTCCATCTTTTGTGGTGTCCATCATTTTGGCTGATCAAAAATCTTCATAGTGTCACTACAGGCCAAGGTAATGCCATCCATGGTAAGTATCTGGTTAGATGCTATGTTTTTAAGAATTTTAGGGTTAGTTTTGTCTGAATTCAAAGCAGAAAATTAGAGGCCATCCAGGCCTTCATGTCTATAAGACATGTCCTATTTGTGTCATCTGACTTCATAGATAACCATAACTGGGTATCAGCTGCATTGCATTGGAAATGCATCCTGTGTCTTCTAATAACACTTCTTAATGGGAGTAGGATTATGTAAAAAGGTCCCAGGAGAAAGGCAGCTGGCTTGAAATGAGAGGATGCTAATCTTTAGTTATATCATGCATCTATATTAAAAGTTTGGAAATCTGAACAGAACATTTAAAATCCAAATGCAACTTGACTGAAGAGTAAAAGAGTGGACAAGCTCAAAATGTAACAACCCTCAACTTCTGTCTCTTCCAGGACTCTCACTGAGTGACTGCATATAGCCTAAGAGCAAGCACTCATAGCAAGCAACATTGAAGGGAAATCTCCCTTTTAACAGGAAACAGCTTTGGCAGCCAGAGAGAGATACTTTCATTCTTGTAGAAAGATTATGCCATCTCAAGAGCAACAGAAGCAGGAATCGTCAGAGACACAAAGCACCGGACCTCCCCTGCAAAGTGCTCGGAGCTAAACTCTCCTTCTCTCCCCTTACTAGGAGTTTCTGCTGTTGACCCACTAGAGGGCAGGCTTTTGCCATGAGCAGGCCAGGAATGAACATATTTGTTGACACATCTATTCAATTACTTACAGCAAGAATGACTACGACCTGTCCTATAACATCAACCTCAGAAATAATCCGAGGGACAGAATACTCAGTTACGTTGCAATAGGTTTAGGCAGCTGGGGTACTCTCATGATGCACTGAGTGTTTCTTCTTCCAGTCAGCTTTTTAGTCACTATGTGTTTATACATCTCTCGATATTTAATTATTAGTTATGTATAATATCTGGCTCTCTTCCATAGCGTGTCGTGTCCCGATTTCCTCCCGTCACCTCCAACCAGTCGTGGCAAATGGCGACTCCTCCATAGCCTGGTTCTGATGGAGGTTTCTTCCTGTTAAAAGGGAGTTTTTCCTTCCCAATATTGCCAAAGCGCTTGCTCTTAGGGGGTCATTTGATTGTTGGGTGTTCTCTGTTTCCTCTGTATTATCGTAGGCTCTTTACCTTACAACATAAAGTCAGAATTTTAATCATGGATACTTTCCAAAACATGGGTATAAAACTGAGCAAATACCTGGATTTTCAAGAGTGAGAGAGGATTTCTTTGTGATGTGATTTTATTTCTAGATAACATTAATACAAGTGAATAAAATGACTACAAATCTTTTTTTGAGTTTATTTAGTTCCTGAAAATAAATAATTTGAAAAAATGTTTAGTTTTGTTATTACTGAATAAGGCACAACAAGGTACATAAAGTTTTTTTTCAGGGTGTAATAAAAAACACCTTTAGCTCATTTTAGATTTTACTTGCTATAAAGAAGGAAATGATTTCACTCTGCAGTATGGAGTGTCTCCAGTAGATGGCGATGGTGCATTACAAAAGTAATGTTAATAACAAGGCAATGATTTGTGCCAAATTAAATAAACCCACCAAAAATTTATAGCAAGACATTGGATCACATGTCCACGTGATTCCATATTTTCAAGTTAATTATTGGCTGTTATATTAAGATGTTTACATGAACCAATATAATTGTGCTGTTTGGGATGTGTGGTGCTTCATGGATCAGATTCTTTGTCATTGTGCTTTAAGAACAACACAAATTGTATGCAAGTGAAAAGAGCGCACTGTTAAGATATATACACACACACACACACACACACACACACACACACACACACACACACACACACACACACACGAGATTGTTTGCCTTAGGCTGCTGAATAGGTGTACCAGATAAAGTAGGTCAAGTTGAGACTTCACTGGGGAGAAAACCAAAAGATATCCAGTAACATTTACATCTGATATGGTCTTGTTTGTATTTGGTCCCAATGTGTACAAATATTAACTCACACACCTGAGACGACCTTTGTCAACGCCATAATCTGACAAAGTCGACAAGGTAAAGAAGCAGTGATTTATTTAGTCTTTAGACCAACTGCTTGAACTAATCAGTAAAATGGGTCACTGATGCAGAGAGACCAAAGATCCAGCTCAAAAGGTTTATTCAGATGAACAGATCAGAAACATTTCCAAATGTCAGACAGCTTAGAAGCAGAGCCATACCCTGATAACATCCATCGCTCCATGTGACATTTCACACAAACACCACAACATACAAGAACTGATGCCAGCTTTAAAGTGAGGAAATCAGGAAAGAAATCAGCTGGAGCAGAAGTGAGTTTACTTCAAAGCCTGTGTTGTTAACATGCTGACTCCAGGCTCACTTCTACGTCTCAGCATTTAGCTCTTGTCACCCAGAGTGTGCTTGTCAAACAGGTACTCTGCCATCTTGTTGTTGTGGGCATCCATGCGGGTGAGGTTAGTGATGTGGTCACCCAGCTTCTTGATGGACTTCACCTGCTCATCCAGGTAGTGGCTCTCCAGGAAGTCACACAGCTGGGAAAACAAACTACAGTTAACATTTGATGATTTGTCAAACATACACAGCATCAACTAGTTCAGTCTTTAACCCCAAACTCTTCCCTCCAACTCCCACTTACATGAGGGTCATTATGCTGAGAAGCCAGCTTGTGCAGGTCCAGCAGAGCCTGGTTGACATTCTTCTCCAGCTGCAGAGCACACTGCATGGCCTCCAGCCCGCTGCCCCACTCATCACGCTCTGGTTTCTGCACAACAAACAATTCTGTTAGAGACTGAACACTTGTTTTAAGCTCTGTGTACACATTACACACTAACGCTAACAACAAGAGAACAAGTGTCATAACACTGCTCATTAATCCCAGTTTCTGTGTTAGAGACACAGTCAGGTATGTCACAGCAGGACTGGTTCAGTTTGTACACACCTTGATGTCCTGGAGTAAGACGCGACCTCCTCTCTTGTTCTGGAAGGACAGCAGCTTGTCAGCGTGCTCCCTCTCCTCATGGCTGTTCTCCTTGAAGAAGTGGGAGAAGCCTGGCAGGGCCACATCATCACGGTCAAAGTAGAAGGCCTGACAAATCAGACACAGGTTATTAGTACACAGCACCAATTCTTCTGCAAATACAGCATCGTGACAAACAGTTATGGAGACAGACATGATTCATGATGGACAGTTCAGCTGGTTTAGACCGAGGTAACTGCTGAAACAGAGACTAAGACCCCACTCTGCTGCTAGTTCAACAATTCAAACTTGACACCCACCAACACAGAATCTTGCACTGTGCAGGGTTGCTGCAAGTATGAGTGGAGCAGCAAATGCTCTCCAGGTCTGTTGTCCATTAAACATACAATTAACTGAGAAAAATATATAACTGTCAAAACATCTGTTGAAATTTCATGATTCAGTTTCACATTGTGACCTTTAAACTTTTACCTAAGAGCACAAGTCAATATCTAACACTGTTAAAAAATAATCTGTCATTTGTTAAAAAGCTGCATTAACACAATAGATCTTAGTGTGCTACAATTACATCCCTGTTCTAGCTGCGCCATTTAACCTTAATATTCATAATAAAATGATTTTACATTTAAACAGCACACAGTGCCGTCATTTCAAAATAGTAAACATTCCTCAGAAAAGAGTCTGCTTTGATGATGGACTCTTTCTGTGTTCTCACCATAGAAGTGTAGGTGTAAGACGCAAGCAGCTCCATGTTCACCATCCGGTTGATGGCGGCCTCGCAGTCGCGGTGGTAGTTCTGACGCACTTGGGACTCCATTTCGGCTGGCGTTTCTTGTGCTTTTTATTAACAAAAACGGTGCAAAAATAAAGCTTTACGTTGAAGTTATCTGTAGCTGAAATATAAAGTTGGATGAAGTCAAGAAGTTCCGTTCAAACACTGTTGAAGCAACAACTCCTCAAAGATTCCTCCCCTGGTGTGAAATGGCACACTCGTGGGTCCCTGTGTTTATACTCCACGGAGGAGCTCGTGACAGATGTGACGTATGTTTCCACCAATCACTGAGCACGGGTGTAACGTGTGTGACACAGAGGATAGAGTTGCTTTTTTTCTCCTCCCGATTCGTAGAAAACTCATCATCCAGTTTAATGTTTAATGTGACCTGCTGGCAGATAAATGGTAAATGGCCTGTATTTATATAGCGCTTTTCTAGTCCCTAAGGACCCCAAAGCGCTTTACATATCCAGTCATCCACCCATTCACACACACATTCACACACTGGTGATGGCAAGCTACATTGTAGCCACAGCCACCCTGGGGCGCACTGACAGAGGCGAGGCTGCCGGACACTGGTGCCACCGGGCCCTCTGACCACCACCAGTAGGCAACGGGTGAAGTGTCTCGCCCAAGGACACAACGACCGAGACTGTCCAAGCCGGGGCTCGAACCGGCAACCTTCCGATTACAAGGCGAACTGCCAACTCTTGAGCCACGATCGCCCGTTATGGAGATAGTCAGGTGCAATGACAAAGCATTTTCATATTTCAACAGATAACAAGCAAAACATGTAAAATATGTAAAATTTAATCTCAAAACACTAGATGAAGACTCTCTGATGGACATCAGAGATGTCCACATGCACATGGTACGATATTTATTACTTAAAAATATGTACAATACTGTGCAAAAGTCTTGAGTCAAATGATTTATTAAAAAAACTAAAACTAAGCAATGTATTTTGTATCAGTCTGTTCATGTAAAAGCAGCTCTTTAGATTAAATTTGTCCTTGAAGAGTCTCATTGCAGCTGAGGTATAAGTTTAATATAGGGGTTAAATTCACACATGATATTTCTTTAATCGAAGACCCAAAACATATTCAGAGGCAGTACTTTTTCACTTGCAATGCTGTCCTTTGTGTAAAGTGCCCGAGAGACCTGCCAGTGTGCCTGCATTTTCTTTGCTGCACCCTTTCAGCTTCATTTTCCAACAATAAACTGAATGCAGCCCAAAGTACTGCTTTGTGTGGACAAACATCACTAGACTTGCTTTAAAGCAGTTAAAATATTATTAAACCTTCGTCGCTGTCTCGTCATGTCTATTAGGTTCGGCTGTGTCTCACTCCTGTTGTGAATGTCCCTTGTTACCTTGTGTGTATATTTTTTTTGTATAATTTTGTCTTCTGTGGCTCTTGGAGGAGGCGGACGCATATTTCACCCTCTTCCCCCCTTATCTTCCCTGCTGCTGCTTCTATGACTTTGTCTAGTCTCGTCTAACTCTAACCCTCAAAGAGTTTCTCAGTCTTGTTCCCTAAATCCTAAAGAATTATGGATTTGATCAACTGGTCCCGTAATGAAATTGACACCTTCCTAGGCTTGCGAGAGCCAGATTGTCCTGCAGAGACGTTTGCTGCCGGATACTCGATGGTCCGTTACGCCGTGTGTCTGGTGACACTCTCAATGGAGGACATTGAATGAAATCTACCAAATCAGAACCACAATAACAGAGTTCTGGCTTATTGGAGCTGGCTCGGGCCTGGCTTATCGAGGAACAATAAGCGGCTACAGCTGTTCAAATGCTATAAAGCTGGCCGACATGATAGACGATGGGCAGGGCTGTGAGTACTCAGACTGTGTTTTCTATGCAATATGGATAAGATCTCTTGTGTTACGTTCTGGTCCCGGCAAGTAAATAAACATAACAAATAGTTTGCCCCACTCACTTCCCACCCACGCACAAACCCCAACAACGACACCTTTTTCAAGTATTTAAGCAGCCATTTATTTTCTTCGGCAGTGAGCAATGCCAAAACAATAAACAAAACTCCCTATAAAACAATCCCTACTCTTCCCTACACCAAAATAAAAAGAAGCCAAAACAAAAGACAAGTCACTTACCTAACTATCTAACGGAAAACAGGAGAAAACTTGTTCAACAAAAGAAAACGGCTTCTCACGCCTACTAGGCTGCGGCAGTGACAGTGATATATCAGGTGAACCAACCCGTGATCACTATTTGACAATCTATTTACAATTATTTACAACATAATAGCCATCCCACCCAGATATACTATTTACACTATTTACAACCAAGTAGACATCCCAACCAGATATACACTCAAAACTCTACACTGCACTAACATAGATCATCACACAGGTTCTTGGTCGAGTGGTGGAGGCTCGGGGAGGGCTTCCAGGTGGCTGTCGTTAAGTCCTTAAGTACCGGAGGTGGTCCATCAATTATCCACACAGGATCCACACAGGACAGGCAGAGACTCCACCCGGATACCCAGCAGCCACGCCCAGGTTTCCACCTCCTAGGAGAGAAAAAGGGGAAAGATACCCACAGCCATCCCCCCCGTGGGAGGCATAACACAACACACACATCACTGGGTCGTAACACTTGTTTGGTTTTTTCTGCCTGTCCCGTTTGGCTCTTTTGCATCAGAATTATTGTCTAAAGGCGAAGAAAGATGCCCAACGGACTTACTTTACCAAATGGACCATCCCAGCTTTGCCGTAATGGTCTATTTGATTCACCTTTGCTTTTATTGTTTATTTTATTTTATTTTCACTTGCTACACACGGGACAGACTTGACTGGGGAAGAGAAAAGGGAGAAAGAAAGAGGGAAAGAAAAACAGCAGAGAAGAGGAACGGTGATAAAGGTCAAAAAACAAAAACAAACAGACAAAAAATACATCTATCAATCACCTGGATCACCTGTTGAGAAAGAAAAAAGAAAACAAGCAAAGAAAAAGAGCAATATAATAAACAACATCACGATGATATATGTGAATATGACAGTAAATACTAAATATTAAACATTATTGTGCAGCACATAAGATCAACAGCACACAGTGTGCTTTGAGGTAGGAGCCAAAAAGGGTGTAGTTTGTGGGTGTGATCACCCGTGTGTACACCTGTGAGCATGGACGCGCTTGTTTTTAAAAGGTTCCTTCGTGTAATGATCTGTTAGAGGGTGTGGGGGGGCCACAGCCCCGTCCTCCAGGGCATGAAGCAGGTGAAGAGGAGATCCAGGCTCCAGACATCCAGAGGCCCTCAGAGCACAAGAGACCAAGGAAGACCAACAGAGGGGCAGCCGCGCCACTGTCCCAGAAAGAGCTGAGGAGAGTCCCAGATGAGGGCTCACTCAGCAGCCGCGGAGCAGAAGCCAGGGGGGGTTGCAGTGACGCGCCCGTGAGCTCCGCCGGCAGCCAGCTGTGCCTGAGTGACCGAGCTGGATAAGATCTTGGAGAAGCTCATGGCTCTGCAATATGGATAAGATCTTGGAGAAGAAGAACAGGAATTGAGAGAATTGGTGACCAGTGATGGACATTAGACCAACTGTAAAAATTGGATGCAGTTGTTCGCACTAAACCCAAACATTCACCATCTTCACTCATGCAGCTATCCCACTATCTGCAGCAGCAGAAGGCCTGCCGAGGTCGAAGCTGACTGGAACAACCAAAGTTCTTCCATGATAACAGGATTGTTGTCAGAGCTCTTTGTCCCTTCTTTAGGGCCACCTGGGTCCACTGGAGACAACTGAACTTCACTTAACCGGGCATGGTGACACTTTCTCTCAGCTGAACAAAGGATACACACACACACATGCATGGAACATGTACACTGATACTGATAAGCCCTCACTATCACCCTCTCTCCCCCGAATCCAACACCTCCTCCGATACTTACCTTCCAGCGGATCAGCTGGAGGTGCGATCAAAGATTGCAGTGGTCTCAGATCCAGCTGTACACACTGGAATATTCTCCCATGTTGCTTGTCTGTGTTTTATTGTGTTATGGTGTGTTGATATCGGTGCATTCCTGTATTATCCTTTTGTGTTACACATTTCAATGTTTTTTTTTCCCTTGCTACCTAGCCTGACCCGTCGCCCCAATGTGATGTTTGTGTATTGTATGTACGGTCGGCAAGTTCTGTCATCTCGGTTGTGGACAACTGCAACTGACAAATAAAGGCTGTCTCATCATCTCATCATCTCATCATATAATGTGTTCTTTCCTTTGTGCCTTGTCGGATTGCCTGTTTATCACTCCGGGTGTTTCATTTGCATACCTCTCCTTGTCTTCAACAGCTCGTCTTCACTCCTTCATCATCCTCTGCGCTTCCGCTGCTGATGTTTCCATGTCTCAGGTTCCTCATTCCTAGTTTCCTGCTTTGTTAATGTTTTCTGTGTTCCTCATGTTCTTTAGTTTAGCTTTTCCCAGTCTAGGTTTTGTTAGTGTTTTCAGTTCCCCCTTCGTTGTTGCTTTGTAGTGTTTTTGTTCAGCCTCTAAATAAACACCCACTTTCAGTTTAACCTCCGGCTACATCTCAGTTTTGTCTGCACTTGGGTCCACGCTCTCGCATTTCCACATGGTTTGCCTCACAAACCGTGACAGTACAATCCGACCACATAATGGACCCAGCAGACATCGAACTGCACCAGTGACAGCAGGCAGATTTTGCCCAGCTGGAAGACAAGCTCAGGGTGAAGCTATGGCTCACCCCAACTACAAGAGCATATTTCTGCTCCACCTGCTGCTCCACCAGCATCCAATCTTCGGCCGATTCAAGTGGGAGTTGGGAGGTTGCTCCATGCCCACACTCGCCAGCCTCGGCACCACCGTACTGTGCTCTGTAGGCCAAGTTGCCTGGCTTGCCAGCTTCCTCTTCCCAGTCGAAGCGGTGCTCACGCTGTCATTCCTCCGTCTCTGCTGAGCAAACAGCAGTATTGAGTGAAAATGACTGTTTTTCTCACGCTCATCCCAATCTCACAAACAAATAAAGAACAATAATCTCACTTCAGAAAATTTCAAGATTTTTATCCATGTTGAGTCAAAGTCTGTTAAGACTGTCAATCCAGAGTTTGTCAGCCACAAAGACCTTAAAAACTGTTTGTCGTGGTGGAAAAGATGGAAAACCTGTTTTTGCTTACCCTGCTCCTCTGCCTCACTGTGTTCCTGTTCTCAATGCAGCTGTGGTCCAGCTTTCACCTGCAAATTTGTTTCCCTGTTGAGGGGGACTAGGTCCCAGTTGATCCCTGCTCCACTTTCCAGGCAGGCGGCGGATTTGCTAGTCCCTGCATCCAGCTCTTCAGGTCAGGACAGCAGCAGCCCAGTCATTGGCTCCTGGTTCTTAGGGTGAGGGCAGCTCTGAACTAGCTCACTCCTATCCGGTTGTCCAGTGATGACGAGACGAATCCTACTTCCGGGCCTAAAGTAGTCTGCGTTTAATATGGCTTTTGTGTTGTTAACATGTTTAATGTTTTGTATTTTCTTCTATTTGATCTCAAAAAGCTCCTAAAACAGTCAGTGATCACTGTTGACCTCCCTCGGCTTTTATTACCGCTAATCATTTATTTAAGCTCAGTTTTTAAAACCTTAGGATGTAGCTACAGCCCAGCCCATGCAGCAGTATATGAATGACTAACCTCGTATTGTGGATGGATTATCTCAGTTGTTCTCCTGGCTGAAGTTTGGTCCTTTTACAGCATCCTGCCATGCGATTACATTTGTTCCTGACCACCGAGAACACTCACGTTAACTTTTATCGAGTGGAAAAAAAGTTAGCTTGTTTATATTATGCTAACATAGCTGTGTCGCTAGCGGTCACGTAGCACATCATTATATACCAGCTAGCCAAACTTCAGTAACCCTACAAACTAAAGTCGAAGTCTCTGGCTTTGGTGTAGGAGCTAGCGCTGGTGGTAGCACGTCACGGTGTAACACGGAAGGGCTGTCAGAGTATCAGAAGAAAGCACTGTCGTCTATATCTAGACAGTCTCAATACGTGCAGATAGGAGGTGACGACCTCGGGCGAGAGAGCGAGTGGGAGAGCACGCTCAAGATGAACCCGTACCCTCTGAGGGTGCGCATAACCCCGATTTTCCACATAAAGGGTATATCTCAGACTGCTGTCGAGTTGCTAAAGCACAAGCTTCAGAACGTTGAGCTCTACCCAGATGAGTTTTTAGCCGAGCAGGTACCGGACATAGTGACAAGGCGTTGCTGATGGGGGGGGGAGAAGGGGATATTTCATGCTCTTTTCATGCAGTGTGTGTATATTTTTGTAAAAGCCACCACCACGATAAGTCTATTTTACTTGTGATATAAAATTGTATATGTAACCTCAACATGCTGATGTATTCGTGAATAAACAAACGTACACTGTGATCGTGTACGGGGTTTTCATTTGACATTTGGTGTATAAAGGAATCAAACCCAGCTCAGTGTACGATTGAGTTTTCAACACAAACAGTGTAAAACACCACACGATAACAGTATGTTTCCACCTTTATTGTACTGCACAGATACCACATTATCCACACAACAAGGACAGAAACAGACTCCTAATATCGGTCGACATCTTGTATATCCATTTGGTGAAGAACACCGACTCTCAGCACACTGTCTTCATAAACAGTTCTGTCAAAACAATCTTGCGTGTGATGGCAAACTATCTAATGTAGCTGGCCCACCTAACTGAACATGGCCACAGAACAATTAAACTGAGAATACCCAATCACCCCACCGATCCCCATTAGAATAGAATAGAATAGAATAGAATAGAATAGAATAGAATAGAATAGAATAGAATAGAATTCAACTTTATTGTCATTGCACATGCACAGGTACAGGGCAACGAAATGCATTTTGCATCCATCCAGAAGTGCTTTAGTGATATAGATATATTACAATATATATTAGCAATAGTATAGATATGTAAGTATATTACAGAAATGGGTCTATTATGGTATGTTATAATGTACACGGTATGAAGTATGTTGTGAATATTCTATAACTAAGTATGTACAGGCTGTAGTGAGTACAAGCTATGAACAGGATATGAACAGGATATAAATATGAAAAACTATACAGAATATGAAATAAATAACTTTACAGAAATCTGAGATATACAGTTATACAGAAATGGGAACTATGCAAGTTGTAAACAGTTGTAGGATTAAAGATTATTGAATGTACAGAATGATTATTTACACAGAGCTATACAGTAGTGCAGTTAAGATAAGTGAGGGTGTAGATAGTTTCTACAGAGGCTATATAAAGTGCTAGTGGTTGTGAGTGGTGGTTCACTCCATGTTATTATTGTGTGTTTGAGGGTACAGTTGTCCATTGTGTGTGTGTATGTTCAGTCCATGAGTTTAACGTGGGTCAGATGTCAGGAGGCACGTAAGAGGACAAGCATGCTCCTGCTCCAAATAGTCCCAGAGACGTAAGACCGAAGAATCTACACCATTCCCTTGTCTTAATAATCTCCCTGTCTCTTTCGAGTTTCTTCTGCGCTGCCTTGTACATATCGTTGCTGTAGTGCTCACCTCCGTTGAATTCTACCATGTCCTCTATTTTACTCAACAGAGTATCCACTTGGGTTTGGTTTACTCTCTGAGTGTTGCTCAGCGTGTGGTACCTTCCGCCACACTGGTTTATCACTCTTTGTAGCTCTTTGCTTTCCTTCACGTAGTCTCTCACCGATTTACCCTTTAGCGAGTCACCGTGTGTAAACAAGACCAAGGTGTACGTGAAAGCGTCTTCTCCGAAATTGTCTCGAATCCACTTTATGCTGCTCCGCTCCTCTTGTGTGAACCTAGACTTTAGACTGATTACCAAAAGGAATCCGTGCGGTCCGGGTACCGACTGTTCGACACACTCCTCGATCTTGCTTTTCACATCGTATTGGGTTTTGGTTGTGTCAAACAACCCCGGAGTGTCGATCACAGCGACTTTGGCGCCGTCTCTGTCCACCTCCTTCTTCGCACAGCCAACGGTGACGGACTCGGGTGACATGTCCTCCTCGAAAGCGTTGCTATCGCCGAGTATAGTGTTACCAGACGCGCTCTTGCCAGACCCGGTCTTGCCCACGAGAATCAATCTGACGTGCGGACGGGGTGGAGAACCTGCGGGTGACATTCGCATTCTCGTAAAGACTCCTATGGACAGCAATGCATTCATTGTTTGGTGTGTTGTTGTGCGATAACAAGGCCATTTTTACACCCACCTTTGTCATTCTTATGCTGACACAGAGCGACGTGTCTGCTTAGTGTGAGTGACAAAACAACTATGAAGGAGATAACTGTTGCCATGTTTCATGCTCGCCGTGAGAGACGCAGTAAGCCGCGCATAAACTAGGAGTAGCTGGAAGGGGTACTTTGATAATACGTGCTTTTTCGTGAGAACGCCTGAGAACGCATGTACCCTTGCGCTCGATGATGAGCGAGATGACATGGGATAGAACGTTCAAACTGTACAAGCCTTTGCTCTACAATGGCAGCACGTACTGCCATTACATGGATCGTGAACATCAACTGTGTACAATGCAAGCAATAAAATAAACGACACTCTGTGTGTGTGTGTGTGTGTGTGTGTGTGTGTGTGTGTGTGTGTGTGTGTGTGTGTGTGTGTGTGTGTGTGTGTGTGTGTGTGTATTCATCCTTCATTTATTGTTATTTCACGTTCAAAACACCTATACACAACAATACCATAACGGGTTCAATTAACACGGTGTGTTCTGTTGAAACCTTGACACATTTCAAACGCTATCCGTCATTCCACCGTAACCTCTCGTGGCGGACACAGAGTCTTGTTTCTTTGGTGCATTACACGTCCAATAGCAACTGTGACGAGAACAACGATCACACCCAAGCTCAATCCAATTATTAGTCTAACATATCTGGTCTGCTTGCCGCCTGTGTGATCTCTAGGGACAACTATCAGCTTGAAAATGCCAATAGTTTCCACGGCTCACTTTGTACGAGATCTTCGTGTGGTCAGAACAGAACAGCTGTACGTTCCCGCATCACCAAATGTCACATTCTGAAGAATCAAAGACAGGTCTCCCTCGTTCATTCCTCTGTCTTGTAAATCCACTCGCTCCTTGAAGGATGGGTGTTGGCCGTCTGGTACAAAACAGTCGTCACGATACAGAAGCACATATTCAGCACGCATCAGATCAGTTCTCGTCCACTCTACGCCCACAATGATGGTCCTCGTGTATGAACATCGACACGGTAGAATCACAACCCCTTGTCCGCTCTCTGCCGTGACAACAGTGGGATCGTCCGTGGCGTTGATCAGTTGACAGCACACAACGACAATCACAAAGGGTAGCATTCCGATGGTGCGTACGTTCTCCCGTGTCGCCGCCGGATTCAAATGTGTTGTTTATGTTTCCTGTGGGGTAGACACTGTCACACACATCGCACTACATGCATACCGTCGTTACAATGCCAGGTACTCATCGACTCACCGTACGCCATCCCAGGGTGGCGTTCCCCGACTCTAAGATCGACAAACTCTCTAGACTCTACAGCCCCAGGCTAGACAAAAATTATGAAAAGGCACGTGCTCTCGAACTCAATGACGACCAAGATGACCGCGGACGAGAAGCCTAAACTGTACACGTTACTGCCGTATATAAAGCTTTTGGAGGTGGAAGACCTGGGTGCGCTGAGCACGGACGGGTTTCAGCTGTGTCAGTTTTGGTCGAGATATTACACGAACAGGGATTACGTGTGCTGGCCGTGGTACGTGCAAGTGGATCGCAGCGCTGACTTAGGGTGGACGTTGACCCTTTTGATGGAAGACGACACGATGGATGTAGAGCGCTTCACTGAGCAGTTGTGGAAAGCTTACAAAGAATACTTCACGCTCAGCTGGATACCAGGAGAGGCAGATCGACACACCGACTGCCGGTTTGAAGACAACCGCTGGAAACTCGTAAGCGCAGCGATCGACAAAGACCTACGGGAGTTGGTGGGTGACCGCTTTAGTGTGGTGCCTCGTTTAGGTGATGTTTTCCGTGAGACGGAATCGCAGCAAGCTACTTGCCTGCTGTGGTGAGTGAAGCGTGTCCACAATTGAGCTGTGCTGTGTGTAACATACAACAACGACAACACCGGCTATGGTGCTTATGAAAGCAATGATAAACCTACTAAGAATGTCCTTTGTGTAACATGCAGTGTACCTACACAACTTGTAAACATAAACATCGGACCACACTAATAAAAGAAACCACACAAACCACACTGTGTGTGTGTCACCTTGATTTTATTTGCTGTTGCCAACATTCACATTCACAATAACATCGGGAGCGACATATACATTTCACTGGTTACGGTGCGCAGTCTACGAGTCTGTAGCTCGAAACACTTTATAGCCTTTCCATTCGTCCGTCAGTCCGTATATGTGCATGTTATGTGACATGAGTATCAGGCCTACTGTGCTTTGTAGCAACTGGTATGTCTGGATCACTAAGCATCTTGCGTATTGTGCCGACCTGGCTACACTATCCAGCCGACCAGGCTACATTTTCCAGCCGACCTGGCTACATTTTCCAGCTGACCTGGCTACATTTTCCAGCCGACCTGGCTACACTATCCAGCCGACCTGGCTACACTATCCAGCCGACCTGGCTACACTTGCCAGCCGACCTGGCTACACTTGCCAGCCGACCTGGCTACATATTCCAGACGACCTGGTTACACTTTCCAGCCGACCTGGCTACATTTTCCAGCCGACCTGGCTACACTTTCCAGCCGACCTGGCTACATTTTCCAGCCGACCTGGCTACACTATCCAGCCGACCTGGCTACACTTGCCAGCCGACCTGGCTACATTTGCCAGCCGACCTGGCTACATTTTTCAGCCGACCTGGCTACACTTTCCAGCCGACCTGGATACACTTGCCAGCCGACCTGGCTACATTTTTCAGCCGACCTGGCTACACTTTCCAGCCGACCTGGCTACACTATCCAGCCGACCTGGATACACTTTCCAGCCGACCTGGCTACACTATCCAGCCGACCTGGCTACACTTGCCAGCCGACCTGGCTACACTTTCCAGCCGACCTGGCTACACTTTCCAGCCGACCTGGCTACACATGCCAGCCGACCTGGCTACACTTTTCAGCCGACCTGGCTACACTTTCCAGCCGACCTGGCTACACTTGCCAGCCGACCTGGCTACACTTTTCAGCCGACCTGGATACACTTGCCAGCCGACCTGGCTACACTATCCAGCCGACCTGGCTACATTTGAGAGCCGACCTGGCTACACTATCCAGCCGACCTGGCTACACTTTCCAGCCGACCTGGATACACTTGCCAGCCGACCTGGCTACACTATCCAGCCGACCCGGCTACATTTGAGAGCCGACCTGGCTACACTATCCAGCCGACCTGGCTACACTTTCCAGCCGACCTGGCTACACTTTCCAGCCGACCTGGCTACACTATCCAGCCGACCTGGCTACACTTTCCAGCCGACCTGGCTACATTTGAGAGCCGACCTGGCTACACTTGCCAGCCGACCTGGCTACACTTGCCAGCCGACCTGGCTACACTTTCCAGCCGACCTGGCTACACTTTTCAGCCGACCTGGCTACACTTGCCAGCCGACCTGGCTACATTATCCCGCCGACCTGGCTACACTTTCCAGCCGACCTGGCTACACTATCCAGCCGACCTGGCTACACTTGCCAGCCGACCTGGCTACATTTGCCAGCCGACCTGGCTACATTTTTCAGCCGACCTGGCTACACTATCCAGCCGACCTGGATACACTTTCCAGCCGACCTGGCTACACTATCCAGCCGACCTGGATACACTTTCCAGCCGACCTGGCTACACTATCCAGCCGACCTGGCTACACTATCCAGCCGACCTGGCTACATTTTCCAGCCAACCTGGCTACACTTTCCAGCCGACCTGGCTACATTTTCCAGCCGACCTGGCTACACTATCCAGCCGACCTGGCTACACTATCCAGCCGACCTGGCTACACTTGCCAGCCGACCTGGCTACACTTTCCAGCCGACCTGGCTACACTATCCAGCCGACCTGGCTACACTTTTCAGCCGACCTGGCTACACTTGCCAGCCGACCTGGCTACATTATCCAGCCGACCTGGCTACACTTTCCAGCCGACCTGGCTACACTATCCAGCCGACCTGGCTACACTTGCCAGCCGACCTGGCTACATTTGCCAGCCGACCTGGCTACACTTTCCAGCCGACCTGGATACACTTTCCAGCCGACCTGGCTACACTATCCAGCCGACCTGGCTACACTTTCCAGCCGACCTGGCTACACTTTCCAGCCGACCTGGCTACACTATCCAGCCGACCTGGCTACAATTTCCAGCCGACCTGGCTACACTTTCCAGCCGACCTGGATACACTTTCCAGCCGACCTGGCTACACTATCCAGCCGACGTGGCTACACTTTCCAGCCGACCTGGCTACACTATCCAGCCGACCTGGCTACACTATCCAGCCGACCTGGCTACACTATCCAGCCGACCTGGCTACACTATCCAGCCGACGTGGCTACATTTTCCAGCCGACCTGGCTACATTTTCCAGCCGACCTGGCTACACTTTCCAGCCGACCTGGCTACACTTTTCAGCCGACCTGGCTACACTTGCCAGCCGACCTGGCTACACTTTCCAGCCGACCTGGCTACACTTTCCAGCCGACCTGGCTACACTTGCCAGCCGACCTGACCTGGCTACACTTTCCAGCCGACCTGGCTACACTATCCAGCCGACCTGGCTACACTATCCAGCCGACCTGGCTACATTTTCCAGCCGACCTGGCTACACTTTCCAGCCGACCTGGCTACATTTTCCAGCCGACCTGGCTACACTATCCAGCCGACCTGGCTACACTATCCAGCCGACCTGGCTACACTTGCCAGCCGACCTGGCTACACTTTCCAGCCGACCTGGCTACACTATCCAGCCGACCTGGCTACACTTTTCAGCCGACCTGGCTACACTTGCCAGCCGACCTGGCTACAGTTTTCAGCCGACCTGGCTACATTATCCAGCCGACCTGGCTACACTTGCCAGCCGACCTGACCTGGCTACACTTTCCAGCCGACCTGGCTACACTATCCAGCCGACCTGGCTACACTTGCCAGCCGACCTGGCTACATTTTCCAGCCGACCTGGCTACACTATCCAGCCGACCTGGCTACACTTGCCAGCCGACCTGGCTACACTTGCCAGCCGACCTGGCTACACTTGCCAGCCGACCTGGTTACATTTTCCAGCCGAACTGGCTACAATATCCGGCCGACCTGGCTACATTTGCCAGCCGACCTGGCTACATTATCCAGCCGACCTGGCTACACTTTCCAGCCGACCTGGCTACACTATCCGGCCGACCTGGCTACACTATCCGGCCGACCTGGCTACATTTGCCAGCCGACCTGGCTACACTATCCGGCCGACCTGGCTACACTATCCAGCCGACCTGGCTACATTTTCCAGCCGACCTGGCTACATTTTCCAGCCGACCTGGCTACACTATCCAGCCGACCTGGCTACACTATCCAGCCGACCTGGCTACACTTGCCAGCCGACCTGGCTACACTTGCCAGCCGACCTGGCTACACTTTCCAGCCGACCTGGCTACACTTTTCAGCCGACCTGGCTACACTTGCCAGCCGACCTGGCTACATTATCCAGCCGACCTGGCTACACTTTCCAGCCGACCTGGCTACACTATCCAGCCGACCTGGCTACACTTGCCAGCCGACCTGGCTACACTTGCCAGCCTACCTGGTTACATTTTCCAGCCGAACTGGCTACAATATCCGGCCGACCTGGCTACATTTGCCAGCCGACCTGGCTACATTATCCAGCCGACCTGGCTACACTTTCCAGCCGACCTGGCTACACTATCCGGCCGACCTGGCTACACTATCCGGCCGACCTGGCTACATTTGCCAGCCGACCTGGCTACACTATCCGGCCGACCTGGCTACACTATCCAGCCGACCTGGCTACATTTTCCAGCCGACCTGGCTACATTTTCCAGCCGACCTGGCTACACTATCCAGCCGACCTGGCTACACTATCCAGCCGACCTGGCTACACTTGCCAGCCGACCTGGCTACACTTTCCAGCCGACCTGGCTACACTTTTCAGCCGACCTGGCTACACTTGCCAGCCGACCTGGCTACATTATCCAGCCGACCTGGCTACACTTTCCAGCCGACCTGGCTACACTATCCAGCCGACCTGGCTACACTTGCCAGCCGACCTGGCTACATTTGCCAGCCGACCTGGCTACAGTTTTCAGCCGACCTGGCTACACTATCCAGCCGACCTGGATACACTTTCCAGCCGACCTGGCTACACTATCCAGCCGACCTGGCTACACTTGCCAGCCGACCTGGCTACACTATCCAGCCGACCTGGCTACACTTTCCAGCCGACCTGGCTACATTTTCCAGCCGACCTGGCTACACTATCCAGCCGACCTGGCTACACTATCCAGCCGATCTGGCTACACTTGCCAGCCGACCTGGCTACACTTTCCAGCCGACCTGGCTACACTTTCCAGCCGACCTGGCTACACTTGCCAGCCGACCTGGCTACATTTTTCAGCCGACCTGGCTACACTTTCCAGCCGACCTGGATACATTTTCCAGCCGACCTGGCAACATATTCCAGCCGACCTGGCTACACTTTCCAGCCGACCTGGATACACTCTACACTATCCAGCCGACCTGGCTACACTTGCCAGCCGACATGGCTACACTATCCAGCCGACCTGGCTACACTTGCCAGCCGACCTGGCTACACTTGCCAGCCGACCTGGCTACACTTTCCAGCCGACCTGGCTACACTTTTCAGCCGACCTGGCTACACTTGCCAGCCGACCTGGCTACATTATCCCGCCGACCTGGCTACACTTTCCAGCCGACCTGGCTACACTATCCAGCCGACCTGGCTACACTTGCCAGCCGACCTGGCTACATTTGCCAGCCGACCTGGCTACATTTTTCAGCCGACCTGGCTACACTATCCAGCCGACCTGGATACACTTTCCAGCCGACCTGGCTACACTATCCAGCCGACCTGGATACACTTTCCAGCCGACCTGGCTACACTATCCAGCCGACCTGGCTACACTATCCAGCCGACCTGGCTACATTTTCCAGCCGACCTGGCTACACTTTCCAGCCGACCTGGCTACATTTTCCAGCCGACCTGGCTACACTATCCAGCCGACCTGGCTACACTATCCAGCCGACCTGGCTACACTTGCCAGCCGACCTGGCTACACTTTCCAGCCGACCTGGCTACACTATCCAGCCGACCTGGCTACACTTTTCAGCCGACCTGGCTACACTTGCCAGCCGACCTGGCTACATTATCCAGCCGACCTGGCTACACTTTCCAGCCGACCTGGCTACACTATCCAGCCGACCTGGCTACACTTGCCAGCCGACCTGGCTACATTTGCCAGCCGACCTGGCTACACTTTCCAGCCGACCTGGATACACTTTCCAGCCGACCTGGCTACACTATCCAGCCGACCTGGCTACACTTTCCAGCCGACCTGGCTACACTTTCCAGCCGACCTGGCTACACTATCCAGCCGACCTGGCTACAATTTCCAGCCGACCTGGCTACACTTTCCAGCCGACCTGGATACACTTTCCAGCCGACCTGGCTACACTATCCAGCCGACGTGGCTACACTTTCCAGCCGACCTGGCTACACTATCCAGCCGACCTGGCTACACTATCCAGCCGACCTGGCTACACTATCCAGCCGACCTGGCTACATTTTCCAGCCGACCTGGCTACATTTTCCAGCCGACCTGGCTACACTTTCCAGCCGACCTGGCTACACTTTTCAGCCGACCTGGCTACACTTGCCAGCCGACCTGGCTACACTTTCCAGCCGACCTGGCTACACTTTCCAGCCGACCTGGCTACACTTGCCAGCCGACCTGACCTGGCTACACTTTCCAGCCGACCTGGCTACACTATCCAGCCGACCTGGCTACACTTGCCAGCCGACCTGGCTACATTTTCCAGCCGACCTGGCTACACTATCCAGCCGACCTGGCTACACTTGCCAGCCGACCTGGCTACACTTGCCAGCCGACCTGGCTACACTTGCCAGCCGACCTGGTTACATTTTCCAGCCGAACTGGCTACAATATCCGGCCGACCTGGCTACATTTGCCAGCCGACCTGGCTACATTATCCAGCCGACCTGGCTACACTTTCCAGCCGACCTGGCTACACTATCCGGCCGACCTGGCTACACTATCCGGCCGACCTGGCTACATTTGCCAGCCGACCTGGCTACACTATCCGGCCGACCTGGCTACACTATCCAGCCGACCTGGCTACATTTTCCAGCCGACCTGGCTACATTTTCCAGCCGACCTGGCTACACTATCCAGCCGACCTGGCTACACTATCCAGCCGACCTGGCTACACTTGCCAGCCGACCTGGCTACATTTGCCAGCCGACCTGGCTACATTTTTCAGCCGACCTGGCTACACTATCCAGCCGACCTGGATACACTTTCCAGCCGACCTGGCTACACTATCCAGCCGACCTGGCTACACTATCCAGCCGACCTGGCTACATTTTCCAGCCGACCTGGCTACACTTTCCAGCCGACCTGGCTACATTTTCCAGCCGACCTGGCTACACTATCCAGCCGACCTGGCTACACTATCCAGCCGACCTGGCTACACTTGCCAGCCGACCTGGCTACACTTTCCAGCCGACCTGGCTACACTATCCAGCCGACCTGGCTACACTTGCCAGCCGACCTGGCTACACTTTCCAGCCGACCTGGCTACATTTTCCAGCCGACCTGGCTACACTATCCAGCCGACCTGGCTACACTTGCCAGCCGACCTGGCTACATTTGCCAGCCGACCTGGCTACACTTTCCAGCCAACCTGGATACACTTTCCAGCCGACCTGGCTACATTTTCCAGCCGACCTGGCTACACTTTCCAGCCGACCTGGCTACACTTTTCAGCCGACCTGGCTACACTTGCCAGCCGACCTGGCTACATTTTTCAGCCGACCTGGCTACACTTTCCAGCCGACCTGGCTACACTATCCATCCGACCTGGCTACACTATCCAGCCGACCTGGCTACACTTTCCAGCCGACCTGGCTACACTTTCCAGCCGACCTGGCTACACTATCCAGCCGACCTGGCTACACTTTCCAGCCGACCTGGCTACACTATCCAGCCGACCTGGCTACACTATCCAGCCGACCTGGCTACATTTTACAGCCGACCTGGCTACACTTTCCAGCCGACCTGGCTACATTTTCCAGCCGACCTGGCTACATTTTCCAGCCGACCTGGCTACACTATCCAGCCGACCTGGCTACACTATCCAGCCGACCTGGCTACACTTGCCAGCCGACCTGGCTACACTTTCCAGCCGACCTGGCTACATTTTCCAGCCGACCTGGCTACACTTTCCAGCCGACCTGGATACACTTTCCAGCCGACCTGGCTACACTTGCCAGCCGACCTGGCTACATTGGCCAGCCGACCTGGCTACATTTGCCAGCCGACCTGGCTACACTTTCCAGCCGACCTGGATACACTTTCCAGCCGACCTGGCTACATTTTCCAGCCGACCTGGCTACACTTTCCAGCCGACCTGGCTACACTTTTCAGCCGACCTGGCTACACTTGCCAGCCGACCTGGCTACACTTTCCAGCCGACCTGGCTACACTTTCCAGCCGACCTGGCTACACTTGCCAGCCGACCTGGCTACATTTGCCAGCCGACCTGGCTACATTTTTCAGCCGACCTGGCTACACTTTCCAGCCGACCTGGATACATTTTCCAGCCGACCTGGCAACATATTCCAGCCGACCTGGCTACACTTTCCAGCCGACCTGGCTACATTTTCCAGCCGACCTGGCTACACTATCCAGCCGACCTGGCTACACTTGCCAGCCGACCTGGCTACATTTGCCAGCCGACCTGGCTACACTTTCCAGCCGACCTGGATACACTTTCCAGCCGACCTGGCTACACTATCCAGCCGACCTGGCTACACTTTCTAGCCGACCTGGCTACACTATCCAGCCGACCTGGCTACACTTGCCAGCCGACCTGGCTACATTTTCCAGCCGACCTGGCTACACTATCCAGCCGACCTGGCTACACTTGCCAGCCGACCTGGCTACACTTGCCAGCCGACCTGGCTACACTATCCAGCCGACCTGGCTACACTTTCCAGCCGACCTGGTTACATTTTCCAGCCGACCTGGATACACTTGCCAGCCGACCTGGCTACATTTTTCAGCCAACCTGGCTACACTTGCCAGCCGACCTGGCTACACTTTCCAGCCGACCTGGATACACTTTCCAGCCGACCTGGCTACACTATCCAGCCGACCTGGCTACACTTTTCAGCCGACCTGGCTACACTTGCCAGCCGACCTGGCTACATTTTTCAGCCGACCTGGCTACACTTTCCAGCCGACCTGGCTACACTTTCCAGCCGACCTGGCTACACTATCCAGCCGACCTGGCTACACTTGCCAGCCGACCTGGCTACATTTGCCAGCCGACCTGACTACATTTTTCAGCCGACCTGGCTACACTTTCCAGCCGACCTGGATACACTTTCCAGCCGACCTGGCTACACTATCCAGCCGACCTGGCTACACTTGCCAGCCGACCTGGCTACACTTTCCAGCCGACCTGGCTACACTTGCCAGCCGACCTGGCTACATTTGCCAGCCGACCTGGCTACATTTTTCAGCCGACCTGGCTACACTTTCCAGCCGACCTGGATACATTTTCCAGCCGACCTGGCAACATATTCCAGCCGACCTGGCCACACTATCCAGCCGACCTGGCTACACTTTCCAGCCGACCTGGCTACACTATCCAGCCGACCTGGCTACACTATCCAGCCGACCTGGCTACATTTTCCAGCCGACCTGGCCACACTTTCCAGCCGACCTGGCTACATTTTCCAGCCGACCTGGCTACACTTTCCAGCCGACCTGGCTACACTTGCCAGCCGACCTGGCTACACTTTCCAGCCGACCTGGCTACACTTTCCAGCCGACCTGGCTACACTATCCAGCCGACCTGGCTACACTTGCCAGCCGACCTGGCTACACTTGCCAGCCGACCTGGCTACACTATCCAGCCGACCTGGCTACACTTTCCAGCCGACCTGGTTAAATTTTCCAGCCGACCTGGCTACACTATCCAGCCGACCTGGCTACACTTGCCAGCCGACCTGGCTACATTTTCCAGCCGACCTGGCTACACTATCCACTATCCAGCCGACCTGGCTACACTTGCCAGCCGACCTGGCTACACTTTCCAGCCGACCTGGCTACACTTGCCAGCCGACCTGGCTACACTTGCCAGCCGACCTGGCTACACTATCCAGCCGACCTGGCTACACTTTCCAGCCGACCTGGTTACATTTTCCAGCCGACCTGGATACACTTGCCAGCCGACCTGGCTACATTTTTCAGCCGACCTGGCTACACTTTCCAGCCGACCTGGCTACACTATCCAGCCGACCTGGATACACTTTCCAGCCGACCTGGCTACACTATCCAGCCGACCTGGCTACACTTGCCAGCCGACCTGGCTACACTTTCCAGCCGACCTGGCTACACTTTCCAGCCGACCTGGCTACACTTGCCAACCGACCTGGCTACATTTGCCAGCCGACCTGGCTACATTTTTCAGCCGACCTGGCTACACTTTCCAGCCGACCTGGATACACTTGCCAGCCGACCTGGCTACATTTGAGAGCCGACCTGGCTACACTATCCAGCCGACCTGGCTACACTTTCCAGCCGACCTGGATACACTTGCCAGCCGACCTGGCTACACTATCCAGCCGACCTGGCTACATTTGAGAGCCGACCTGGCTACACTATCCAGCCGACCTGGCTACACTATCCAGCCGACCTGGCTACATTTTCCAGCCGACCTGGCTACACTTTCCAGCCGACCTGGCTACATTTTCCAGCCGACCTGGCTACACTTTCCAGCCGACCTGGCTACACTTTTCAGCCGACCTGGCTACACTTGCCAGCCGACCTGGCTACACTTTCCAGCCGACCTGGCTACACTATCCAGCCGACCTGGCTACACTTGCCAGCCGACCTGGCTACACTTTCCAGCCGACCTGGCTACACTATCCAGCCGACCTGGCTACACTTGCCAGCCGACCTGGCTACATTTGCCAGCCGACCTGGCTACATTTTTCAGCCGACCTGGCTACACTTTCCAGCCCACCTGGATACACTTTCCAGCCGACCTGGCTACATTTGCCAGCCGACCTGGCTACATTTTCCAGCCGACCTGGCTACACTATCCAGCCGACCTGGCTACACTTGCCAGCCGACCTGGCTACATTTGCCAGCCGACCTGGCTACACTTTCCAGCCGACCTGGATATACTTTCCAGCCGACCTGGCTACATTTTCCAGCCGACCTGGCTACACTTTCCAGCCGACCTGGCTACACTTTTCAGCCGACCTGGCTACACTTGCCAGCCGACCTGGCTACATTTTTCAGCCGACCTGGCTACACTTTCCAGCCGACCTGGCTACACTATCCATCCGACCTGGCTACACTATCCAGCCGACCTGGCTACACTTTCCAGCCGACCTGGCTACACTTTCCAGCCGACCTGGCTACACTATCCAGCCGACCTGGCTACACTTTCCAGCCGACCTGGCTACACTATCCAGCCGACCTGGCTACACTATCCAGCCGACCTGGCTACATTTTACAGCCGACCTGGCTACACTTTCCAGCCGACCTGGCTACATTTTCCAGCCGACCTGGCTACATTTTCCAGCCGACCTGGCTACACTATCCAGCCGACCTGGCTACACTATCCAGCCGACCTGGCTACACTTGCCAGCCGACCTGGCTACACTTTCCAGCCGACCTGGCTACATTTTCCAGCCGACCTGGCTACACTTTCCAGCCGACCTGGATACACTTTCCAGCCGACCTGGCTACACTTGCCAGCCGACCTGGCTACATTGGCCAGCCGACCTGGCTACATTTGCCAGCCGACCTGGCTACACTTTCCAGCCGACCTGGATACACTTTCCAGCCGACCTGGCTACATTTTCCAGCCGACCTGGCTACACTTTCCAGCCGACCTGGCTACACTTTTCAGCCGACCTGGCTACACTTGCCAGCCGACCTGGCTACACTTTCCAGCCGACCTGGCTACACTTTCCAGCCGACCTGGCTACACTTGCCAGCCGACCTGGCTACATTTGCCAGCCGACCTGGCTACATTTTTCAGCCGACCTGGCTACACTTTCCAGCCGACCTGGATACATTTTCCAGCCGACCTGGCAACATATTCCAGCCGACCTGGCTACACTTTCCAGGCGACCTGGCTACATTTTCCAGCCGACCTGGCTACACTATCCAGCCGACCTGGCTACACTTGCCAGCCGACCTGGCTACATTTGCCAGCCGACCTGGCTACACTTTCCAGCCGACCTGGATACACTTTCCAGCCGACCTGGCTACACTATCCAGCCGACCTGGCTACACTTTCTAGCCGACCTGGCTACACTATCCAGCCGACCTGGCTACACTTGCCAGCCGACCTGGCTACACTTGCCAGCCGACCTGGCTACACTATCCAGCCGACCTGGCTACACTTTCCAGCCGACCTGGTTACATTTTCCAGCCGACCTGGATACACTTGCCAGCCGACCTGGCTACATTTTTCAGCCAACCTGGCTACACTTGCCAGCCGACCTGGCTACACTTGCCAGCCGACCTGGCTACACTTTCCAGCCGACCTGGATACACTTTCCAGCCGACCTGGCTACACTATCCAGCCGACCTGGCTACACTTTTCAGCCGACCTGGCTACACTTGCCAGCCGACCTGGCTACATTTTTCAGCCGACCTGGCTACACTTTCCAGCCGACCTGGCTACACTTTCCAGCCGACCTGGCTACACTATCCAGCCGACCTGGCTACACTTGCCAGCCGACCTGGCTACATTTGCCAGCCGACCTGACTACATTTTTCAGCCGACCTGGCTACACTTTCCAGCCGACCTGGATACACTTTCCAGCCGACCTGGCTACACTATCCAGCCGACCTGGCTACACTTGCCAGCCGACCTGGCTACACTTTCCAGCCGACCTGGCTACACTTGCCAGCCGACCTGGCTACATTTGCCAGCCGACCTGGCTACATTTTTCAGCCGACCTGGCTACACTTTCCAGCCGACCTGGATACATTTTCCAGCCGACCTGGCAACATATTCCAGCCGACCTGGCCACACTATCCAGCCGACCTGGCTACACTTTCCAGCCGACCTGGCTACACTATCCAGCCGACCTGGCTACACTATCCAGCCGACCTGGCTACATTTTCCAGCCGACCTGGCCACACTTTCCAGCCGACCTGGCTACATTTTCCAGCCGACCTGGCTACACTTTCCAGCCGACCTGGCTACACTTGCCAGCCGACCTGGCTACACTTTCCAGCCGACCTGGCTACACTTTCCAGCCGACCTGGCTACACTATCCAGCCGACCTGGCTACACTTGCCAGCCGACCTGGCTACACTTGCCAGCCGACCTGGCTACACTATCCAGCCGACCTGGCTACACTTTCCAGCCGACCTGGTTAAATTTTCCAGCCGACCTGGCTACACTATCCAGCCGACCTGGCTACACTTGCCAGCCGACCTGGCTACATTTTCCAGCCGACCTGGCTACACTATCCACTATCCAGCCGACCTGGCTACACTTGCCAGCCGACCTGGCTACACTTTCCAGCCGACCTGGCTACACTTGCCAGCCGACCTGGCTACACTTGCCAGCCGACCTGGCTACACTATCCAGCCGACCTGGCTACACTTTCCAGCCGACCTGGTTACATTTTCCAGCCGACCTGGATACACTTGCCAGCCGACCTGGCTACATTTTTCAGCCGACCTGGCTACACTTTCCAGCCGACCTGGCTACACTATCCAGCCGACCTGGATACACTTTCCAGCCGACCTGGCTACACTATCCAGCCGACCTGGCTACACTTGCCAGCCGACCTGGCTACACTTTCCAGCCGACCTGGCTACACTTTCCAGCCGACCTGGCTACACTTGCCAACCGACCTGGCTACATTTGCCAGCCGACCTGGCTACATTTTTCAGCCGACCTGGCTACACTTTCCAGCCGACCTGGATACACTTGCCAGCCGACCTGGCTACATTTGAGAGCCGACCTGGCTACACTATCCAGCCGACCTGGCTACACTTTCCAGCCGACCTGGATACACTTGCCAGCCGACCTGGCTACACTATCCAGCCGACCTGGCTACATTTGAGAGCCGACCTGGCTACACTATCCAGCCGACCTGGCTACACTATCCAGCCGACCTGGCTACATTTTCCAGCCGACCTGGCTACACTTTCCAGCCGACCTGGCTACATTTTCCAGCCGACCTGGCTACACTTTCCAGCCGACCTGGCTACACTTTTCAGCCGACCTGGCTACACTTGCCAGCCGACCTGGCTACACTTTCCAGCCGACCTGGCTACACTATCCAGCCGACCTGGCTACACTTGCCAGCCGACCTGGCTACACTTTCCAGCCGACCTGGCTACACTATCCAGCCGACCTGGCTACACTTGCCAGCCGACCTGGCTACATTTGCCAGCCGACCTGGCTACATTTTTCAGCCGACCTGGCTACACTTTCCAGCCCACCTGGATACACTTTCCAGCCGACCTGGCTACATTTGCCAGCCGACCTGGCTACATTTTCCAGCCGACCTGGCTACACTATCCAGCCGACCTGGCTACACTTGCCAGCCGACCTGGCTACATTTGCCAGCCGACCTGGCTACACTTTCCAGCCGACCTGGATATACTTTCCAGCCGACCTGGCTACACTATCCAGCCGACCTGGCTACACTTTCCAGCCGACCTGGCTACACTATCCAGCCGACCTGGCTACACTATCCAGCCGACCTGGCTACATTTTCCAGCCGACCTGGCTACACTTTCCAGCCGACCTGGCTACATTTTCCAGCCGACCTGGCTACACTTTCCAGCCGACCTGGCTACACTTTTCAGCCGACCTGGCTACACTATCCAGCCGACCTGGCTACACTTTCCAGCCGACCTGGCTACACTTTCCAGCCGACCTGGCTACACTTTCCAGCCGACCTGGCTACACTATCCAGCCGACCTGGCTACACTTTCCAGCCGACCTGGCTACACTTTCCAGCCGACCTGGCTACACTATCCAGCCGACCTGGCTACACTTTCCAGCCGACCTGGCTACACTTTCCAGCCGACCTGGCTACACTTGCCAGCCGACCTGGCTACATTTGCCAGCCGACCTGGCTACATTTTTCAGCCGACCTGGCTACACTTTCCAGCCGACCTGGATACACTTGCCAGCCGACCTGGCTACACTATCCAGCCGACCTGGCTACATTTGAGAGCCGACCTGGCTACACTATCCAGCCGACCTGGATACACTTGCCAGCCGACCTGGCTACACTATCCAGCCGACCTGGCTACATTTGAGAGCCAACCTGGCTACACTATCCAGCCGACCTGGCTACACTTTCCAGCCGACCTGGCTACACTTTTCAGCCGACCTGGCTACACTTGCCAGCCGACCTGGCTACACTTTCCAGCCGACCTGGCTACACTTGCCAGCCGACTTGGCTACATTTTCCAGCCGACCTGGCTACAATATCCGGCCGACCTGGCTACATTTGCCAGCCGACCTGGCTACATTATCCAGCCGACCTGGCTACACTTTCCGGCCGACCTGGCTACACTATCCGGCCGACCTGGCTACACTATCCGGCCGACCTGGCTACATTTGCCAGCCGACCTGGCTACACTATCCAGCCGACCTGGCTACACTATCCAGCCGACCTGGCTACACTATCCAGCAGACCTGGCTACACTTGCCAGCCGACCTGGCTACACTTGCCAGCCGACCTGGCTACACTTTCCAGCCGACCTGGCTACACTTTTCAGCCGACCTGGCTACACTTGCCAGCCGACCTGGCTACATTTTTCAGCCGACCTGGCTACACTTTCCAGCCGACCTGGCTACACTTGCCAGCCGACCTGGCTACACTATCCAGCCGACCTGGCTACACTTTCCAGCCGACCTGGCTACACTATCCAGCCGACCTGGCTACATTTTTCAGCCGACCTGGCTACACTTTCCAGCCGACCTGGCTACACTTGCCAGCCGACCTCCGAAGTGGCCCGAGCGAGCCCCAGGCTCCAGGCCCCGATAAGCGGCCGCCAAGGAGTGAGCCGGTGTGTACCTGGACGCCCATCCCCGGACACAAAGAACCACCAATGCACCACTAACACAAGCTGTTGGGGAATTATATAATATTTTTAACCAGTTTATGAAAGAGGATCCAAAACCAAATTTGTGTAAAGTTGCAAATAGAAATTTCCAGTTAACTCTGTCAAATGCTTTTTCTGCATCTAAAGAGAATATTGTAGTTTCTAGGTTTTTACTGTATGAGTAGTCTATCAAATTAAGTTGATGAGTGCCTACCTTTTATGAAACCAGTTTGGTCAGGATGAATTAAGATGGGGGTTATTTTCTCCAGTCTCTTTGAGAGAGCTTTGCAGATTATTTTAAGGTCTACATTTATAAGGGATATTGGACGATAGCTTGAGGGATATACAGGGTCTTTGCCTGGTTTTAGCAGGAGATTAATGTTTGCAGAATTCATATTTGATGGAAGTCTGCCCTTTTCTTTAATTTCCAACAACGTTCTGTAGAAAACTGGTGCTAGAATCGTCCAGAATTCTTTGTAGAATTCTGCAGGAAAGCCGTCTGGACCTGGAGCCTTATTATTGGGCATACTTATCAGGGCTTCCTGGAGTTCACCTGGTGTCAGTGGTGAATCCAGTGCCATTGCTTGAGTGTCCAATAATTTTGGAAGAGTTATGTTGTCCAAAAACTGATCAATTTCTTTTTTAGATGGGTTTATTTGTGGTGAATACAACGTTTTATAGAAATCCCTGAAAATGTTGTTTATTTGTATCGGTTCATATATTGTGTTCCCAGATGAATCTTGAACAGCACATATAGTTGTTTTTTCTTTATTTATTTTTAGCTGGTTTGCTAGAAATTGACCGGATTTATTACCATGTTCGTAATTTTGTAGGCGTAGTCTTTGTACTAAGAATTTTGTTTTTTTATCAATTATCTCATTTAATTCTAGTTTTGTTTACGTATTTTGTTCAATGTTTCCTGATCTTGGTGGGACGCGTAGGCTTCTTCTAGTGATTTGATGTTTTTTTCTAATTCCTGAATATTTTTGTTTTCTTTTTTCTTTTTATGTGATGAAAAAGAAATTATTTTACCTCTCATCACAGCTTTCCCTGCTTCCCATAGAACAGAAGCTGATGTTTCGGGAATGTCATTATAGTCCAAATATGAAGTCCACTCTTTTTTAAAATATTTAATAAAGTCTTCATCTTTAAGTAGTGATATATTAAATCTCCAGTTTTTTCTTGGCGTAGTATTATTCTTGTGCATTAGTGTTAAAGATACAGGAGCATGATCGCTGACAGCTATAGGATGAATCTCAGTGTCTGAAATGTCGTTCAGCAGTGAGCTGCTGACCAAAAAATAATCCAGACGAGAGTAAGAGTGATGGACATGTGAGAAAAAAGTATATTCCTTACTGGTGGGGTGAAGGGAGCGCCATGCATCGCAAAGACCAAAGTCGCTCATATACTGTTTGATTATATTTGTGGACTGCCAATTACGCTGAGTTCCCGCTGTATTGAGCCTATCCATGTCTTCATTTAGTCCAAGGTTGAGGTCACCTCCAAGAACAAGTGTGCCATCTAAGTGTTCAGAGAGTGCACTGAAAAAACCGTGAAAGAATGAGGGATCATCAACATTTGGACCATATACACTTGCAATACATAGCTTTTTATCACGTATAGATATTTTAATGATTAAGAATCTGCCCTCTGGATCTATAACTGTATCGAGTACTGTGAAATTAATATTTTTATGTATTAAAATTGCTGCTCCCCTTTGTCTAGAATTATAACAAGCTGAGAACATATTGGGAAACTCAGGTGTTTTAAGTTCATTCGAACCTCTAAGAGGTCTGTGGGTCTCTTGTAATAGGACAACATCCGCCTGTAGTTTTTTGAGTTGGTTAAAAATTTTTAACCTCTTTTCTCTGGAGCCAGCTCCATTTATATTCCATGTAATGAACCTCAGTGTACCCATAGATGTTTGTGTATAACTAGGGATGTATGCTGTGTGCGTCGCTTAGCCAGGTGGAGAGAATACGTCACTTGTTCATAAATAAAGAGAAGGAGAGAGAGAAAAAATGTGTGGCGAGATGCTCCCTGAGTCTGACTTTGTGTATGCATAGTTACTAATATGAGTAGGCTTGGCTTAAGTGTGTGTGTATCTTATATGACTGTGTGCGCTGTCTGACTGATGTAAATGTGCTGCCGTTGAGCGCATGGTGCGTATGTGTCGAAATAAAGGATGTTTGTGGATGAGTGTCGAAGCAGGTGATCGAGGCAGTGAAAGGAATAAAGAAAGAAACCAAGGACAGGGGTGAGCAGCATAAAACCAAGAGGGGGAAAAGAGAGGGAAAAAAAACGAGAAGAAAAAAAACAGAAACAAAACGTAAACATTCCAATTGAAGCACTGACGGAGAGTGACGGTGTTAATTCTGCTATGAAATCACACTTTAAGATGCGATTTGATGCTGGTAAGTTAAACAGATGTTAATGCAAGTTAGTGTGAGTGGATAGGGAAATGGTGCAGCTGATTCTTATCTGGTGTGAGGTTAATACAGCCACGGAGTGATGTTGGGGTCGCGGTGGAGCTGTCCGTCCACGTACAGCCGGTCCACAGCGATGACAGCGCGGGAGCCCTTCTGGATGAAGCCGCGTCGGATTTTTTTATTTTCTCTATTGAGCTGGGTAACATTATCTGTGAGACATTTCACCGACTCCCTTAGCGTGGCATTTTCGGCAGCAAGCGTTTCCACCTGCTGCTGGCTGTACTCCAGGGATTCTCGCAAGCATTTAAATTCTCGGTGAAGAATCTCCACCAAGGACAGCCTTGCGTCGAAACTGGACAATCGCTTGTCGATTGACTCCAATATGTCGGCAATATCTTTGCCGGCTGGCGATGTTGAGCCGGGGGAATCTGCCTGGCGTTGTCTTTTCAACGACGGCGTCTCAGGTTTGGCTGAGCTGCACACGGGGTCTTCTTCATCACGAGATCCTGAAAGCACTGATCAATATAATCTTGGAGAGTCTCTAAACTCTCCTCGTTGTTCTCCAGGGTGTTGGAGATTATTTAGACAAATAGTGTTAGTTATAAGACAATTGATAAGTGTTTAACTGCCATAAATGTAAATTATGTCAGTTTGTTTAATTTATTGTGTTCATTTATGTTATTTATTTTCTTTATTTATTGTTCCTTTTGGGGTAGGAACTAAGGTTCATTCTGTGTTGCACACAGGCCTTTTTAAGTGACGTAAAGGGAAGTAAAAAGCATGTGCAAGAAGCTAAGTTAATAAGTTAACTAAGGCAGAAGAAGGAATAAATAAGCAGTTTAAAGTAAAAGAAAGCTGCAAAGAAGAAGAAATTGGGAATTATTTTTGTTAAGTTTTGTTCCTGAAGCGGACTCATTCCCTCACGGTTACGTGCAGCCAGCGAGGTACGTTAACTGTGTTTGTTTATCGCGTATTTGTTAACTTGGGTTTAAATGTTTATTTGTAATATTTATGTTGGTCATTCTGTACTTTTATGTAATAACAGTTTGACGGTGGATTTTATGGTGTTTCTGAGGAGAAGTGTGACAGAAGAATAAATCCATCTGTGAATGAAGAACCGTGGTGTCGTGTATTAACTGGAGGGAGTGATAGTCAAACTCGGACCTGCCCAGACTCGCCCTATCAGCGCAAATTCGACAGCTCATCAAGACGTGAACACAGATAAGCCACTGTTTAGGACACACAGGTTCATAAGGTTTTCATGAAGACGTCTATAAGCCAGACTCTAAAGTTTTTGGTCTGAAAAGTAACACAAGAGTTGGAAACTAAAAGGAACTGTGTATAGCCTGGCAGCCACGCTGTTTCACGTATATGAATGTGCATTTACGTAAGAGATGTAAATTCATGTTCAGCTGAATAATTATAGTTGGCTCTGAAAGGGCAGAAGTAAACTTTGTACATTTTGACAGAAATTCAGTTTGTATTTATGGTTCAGTGTCTTTTAAGAACTCTGTTAAGTGTACTTACTCTGTAATATTCTACATGTATGGGCTAATTTGAATGAGAGTGACTTCATTTAGTTAAGCTCATTCTTTCAGTATTCACAAATGTTGTTGCAGCTTGCTCTTCTATGCTGCCTGTGTATATTTGTGTCTAAATAATCAAAATGTCACATACAAGTAAAGAAGCTCAGGGTGCAGTAGCTGCTCCGGAAGAAGAGACTGAGTTAGAACAGACAGGTGAATCAAATATCGGGCAAAATATAGCACCACCTGAAGAGCCTCGTAGAAGTGAAAGAGCCCGAACATTAACAGAAAAAGGAAAAGAGTTTCAGAAAGAGCAAATCAAAGGGCTATTGCTTCGCTTTGACAGCAAATATGAACGATGGAAAGCTCTGATTAAGGTAGCTAAAAGATCTGTATTAAAACAGGATCCTAGTGACATCCTACAAGAACACATCACCAGTATTCAAAGGGAATTATCTGAGTTGAACATTGCTTATGATGATTACAGAAGAATTGATCAACCAGCCCATGACATGCGTCGCAAGATGGATAACTGCATCTCGATCACAAAGACTGTAGTACAAAATGCTCAATCTGAAATGCAGGGAACAGCGGAGGAGTTGATTTGGCCAGATAATAGTTCTGTATTCTCATCGTCAGCCTCCAGTGTTTCACTTCCTGCCTCTAATGGTTCTAAAGCTTCTTCTATTCACTCAAACGTATCTTCACTTAGAAGACAAGAAGCTGCTGCCGAGTATGCAGCTACACAGGCTGTACTGCAGATTATGGCTGAACAAGAGGGCCACGAAGAGAAACTGCAAAACCTTGAAGCTGAAGAGAGGTTGATCATTGCAGACCAAGAAGCAGCAGCATTAGCTCGTCGTCTTGAAGGAGAAAGGGAAGAAACTGAACGTAGGCTAGAAAGAGAGAAACAAGAGGCTGCTCTCTTAAAGAAACAGCAAGAAGAGAATGCTGCAAGAAGAAGGTCTGTAGAAAACCTAAAGAGAGAACTTGAGCGTTTGGAAAATTTGAAAAGGCTGAATGCAGCCAAAGCAAGGCTTCAAGTATATGATGAGAGTGAGCTCAGTCCAGCCCAAGGGAATGCTGCACAGAGCCTGGATCTACATAAGGTTATGCAGCCACTCAATCAGGTGAAGACTGAGGACCAGCACTCACAACCACCAAAGGATGCAGTGCTAACACATGTGCTCCACGATAGCACAGGAGAGCTCGTGAAGGTCTTAGCTGAGGCTATATCAGCAAATAGGCTACCCATTCCAGAGCCCACAGTTTTTAGTGGTGATCCACTCAAGTTTAATCATTGGAAGTCATCCTTCCAAACTCTTATTGAAAAGAAAAACATTCCAAGCTCGGAGAAAATATTCTTCCTCCAGAAATATGTTGGAGGAGCAGCTAGAGAGGCATTAGAAGGTTATTTTCTGATTGGTTCAGATACTGCATATGTTGCTGCATGGGAACTCCTCAATGAGCGATACGGCCAGCCTTTTATGATTGCCAAAGCCTGCCGAGACAAATTACATGCCTGGCCAAAGATAGCATCAAGAGAGAGCGCTGACTTAAGGAAATTTGTGGACTTTTTACGCAGTTGTGAATGTGCCATGGCTCACAATGAGAGTCTGCGTATTCTTGATGATGGCATTGAAAACCAAAAACTGACAGCCAAGTTGCCTGATTGGTTAAGCAGCAGATGGAACCGAAAAGCCACACAGTATCAGCTGGAGCATGGAAGGTTCCCAGATTTCAAGTATTTCGTAACTTTCCTGACTTTGGAGGCTAGTATTGCTTGTAACCCTGTTACATCTTACTATGCTTTGCGGCAAGGGGAGCCAGAAAGGACAAGATCTAAACCTCAGAATGTAGTGACCTCTAAGAACCAAGCAGCAAATGCAAGGATTTTTACAACTAACACCACTGAGAAGAGCATAAGCACATGTATGTTTTGTAAGAAAACAGGGCACGTCTTGCACAAGTGCCGTAGACTAACTGCAAGGCCAGTTGCTGACAGAGTGAAGTTCATACAAGGTGAGAAACTGTGCTTTGGCTGTTTGAGTCCTGGCCATCAATCGAAGCATTGCAGCAACCGGATGGTCTGCGACACCTGCTCAAAGCGCCACCCCACATGCTTACATGAGGGTCGCTCAAAGCAAAAGGAAAATGACGAGACAAGTTGCAGTAAAGAAAGAAAGCCACAATCGCCGCAAGACACCACTCACGAAACCACATCCAATAGAGTTGTGCATGATGGTAACAGTGCTCAGACTTCAGCAATAGTTCCTGTTTATGCATCAATGCCAAGTGATTCAAACAAAGAAGTCCTTGTCTATGCTCTGTTAGATTCACAAAGTGATTCTTCATTCATTCTTGAAGAAGTGGTAGATGCTCTTGATGTTAATGCAGAGCCAGTCAAGTTGAAGCTGTCTACAATGTCTTCCAAGGAGACAATTGTACCATGCAAAAGACTCAAAGGTCTACAAATAAGAGGGTTATCTTCTTCTAAGAAGATCACAGTGCCAACGGTCTACACTCGTGAATTCATACCTGCCAATCGTACACACATTCCAACACCAGAGACTGCAAAGGCATGGCCTCATTTAGAGCATCTTGCGGAACACATTCCCCCGCCGAAGAAATGTGAAATCGGTCTTCTTATCGGGTATAACTGTCCACAAGCACTAATGCCTAGAGAAGTTGTATGTGGTGAGGACAACCAGCCCTTCGCACAGAAAACTGACGTAGGCTGGAGCATAGTGAGCTATGGTGATCCAGGTGAACACTACAGTGATGCAATAGGAGTAAGTCACCGCATCATTGTAAAGCAAGTGACCCCTGAACCCAAAGTAACAAGTAAGTTGAAGAGCGAAGTTCATTATGTTTGCAAAACAAGAATTAAGGAGATGACTGCTCCAGAAGACATACTTAAGGTGCTGGAATCTGACTTCAGTGAAAGGCTTGGAGAAGAGACAAATCTCTCGCAAGAAGATCTCCGGTTTTTGACTAAAATGAAAGAAGAAATTAAGCACAAAGAAGACGGACATCTTGAAATGCCTCTGCCTTTTAAACAGAGCAGGCCAGAGCTACCAAATAACAAGCCAAGTGCTGTTCAACGCCTCATGTGCTTGGAAAAGAAGCTCAAGAGAGACCAGAAATATCGGAGAGACTACATGAACTTCATGGAAGACATTATCAGTCGTGGTGAAGCAGAAAAGGTCCCAGAAAAAGAGCTTGATAAACGATCAGCTTGGTATATTCCCCACCATGGCGTATACCACCCTCAAAAGCCAGAGAAACTGCGAGTGGTCTTTGATTGCTCGGCAAGATTTCAAGACATGTCATTGAATGACTACCTTCTTACAGGGCCAGAGCTCACAAACACCTTGGTGGGAGTTCTTTGTAGATTTCGAAAGGGCCCAGTCGCTATTATGTGTGATGTGGAACGAATGTTTCATCAATTCCATGTAAAGCCTGAAGACCAAGACTACTTGAGGTTCTTATGGTGGGAGAATGGTGATCTTGAGTCTCCGCCATCAGTTTTTCGGATGAAAGTCCATTTGTTTGGAGCAGCTTCCTCACCTGGCTGTGCCAATTTTGGACTTAAACATCTAGCCACAGAAGGTCAAGATCGATTTAACCAAAGCACTGTCAAGTTCATCCGAAGAAATTTTTATGTTGATGATGGACTGGTGAGTGTAAGGTCTGATGCTGAGGCAATCAAGCTGATCAAGGAAGCAAGAGAGCTTTGCAGCACAGGCAAGCTTAGACTACACAAGTTCATTTCCAGCAGCAAGAAGGTATTGGAGTCAATACCAAAGGAAGAGTGTGCAGACAGTGTCAAAGAACTGGACATAGATTTAGGGGAGCCACTCCTAGAAAGAGCACTGGGCGTGCAATGGTGCGTATCCTCTGATGACTTTCAGTTCAGAGTAACTGTCAAGAAACACCCAATGACGAGAAGGGGAGTGCTATCCACAGTAGCTTCCATCTACGATCCTTTGGGTTTCGTAGCACCGTTTGTTTTGCGTGGGAAGTTGATCTTGCAACAGTTGAGTCGAGAGAAAGCTAGTTGGGATGAACCACTTTCAGAGGAGTGCAGATCACAGTGGCAGTCATGGTTACAAGATCTCCATAACTTGTGTCAAGTAAAGATTAAGAGGTGCTACATACCAGCAAGCTTCATAGATGTCAAGCAGTACAAGTTACATCACTTCTCAGATGCTAGCTTCACAGGTTATGGGGAGTGCACTTATCTAAGAGCAGTGGACTCTAATGGCAGCGTACACTGCTCACTTGTCATGGGGAAAGCACGTGTTGCCCCCACTAAGGTCACAACAGTTCCAAGGCTTGAGTTGTCTGCAGCAGTGGTTGCTGCGAAGATGGGTGCCATCTTAAAACATGAGCTCGAAATAGACAACCTTAAGGAATATTATTGGACTGATTCAAAGGTTGTTCTCGGGTACATTAATAATGATGCCAGACGCTTTCATGTTTTCGTGGCAAATAGGATCCAGAGAATCAAAGCCACCACAGATGTCAACCAGTGGTATCATGTGCAGTCCGAAGACAATTCGGCGGACCATGCTTCGAGAGGGTTATCGGCAGATCGGCTCGTTGCTTCAAATTGGTTCACTGGCCCAGACTTTCTGTGGGAAAGGGAGCTACCCACAAGAGATGCTAAGGTGGGAGAGGTTAGTGATACTGATCCAGAACTTCGAAGGGCTCAGGTGCTCAACACCAGCGCAAGGATAAATAGAACATTGTTGGACCGCCTGACTAAGTTTTCTGACTGGAAAAGAGTTGTTAAGGCTATTGCTTGTCTTAAACGTCATGCTAAGCAAGTTAAGGGTCTTAGTCCCAAACTCAATGGAAGTACAAGTGTTGAGGAAAGACAACAAGCTGAACTTTTCCTAATCAGATTGGTCCAAACAGAAGTATTCAGCAGTGAAATCAAGAATTTACAGCAATCCAAGGACGTAAAATCCAAAGACAAATAATAAGCATGTGTTAAACTAAATGCTTATAACTTGAAGATGCAAATCTGGGAAGAAATCTCAAGTTGAGATTTGGTGGGAGTTTAACTGCCATAAATGTAAATTATGTCAGTTTGTTTAATTTATTGTGTTCATTTATGTTATTTATTTTCTTTATTTATTGTTCCTTTTGGGGTAGGAACTAAGGTTCATTCTGTGTTGCACACAGGCCTTTTTAAGTGACGTAAAGGGAAGTAAAAAGCATGTGCAAGAAGCTAAGTTAATAAGTTAACTAAGGCAGAAGAAGGAATAAATAAGCAGTTTAAAGTAAAAGAAAGCTGCAAAGAAGAAGAAATTGGGAATTATTTTTGTTAAGTTTTGTTCCTGAAGCGGACTCATTCCCTCACGGTTACGTGCAGCCAGCGAGGTACGTTAACTGTGTTTGTTTATCGCGTATTTGTTAACTTGGGTTTAAATGTTTATTTGTAATATTTATGTTGGTCATTCTGTACTTTTATGTAATAACAGTTTGACGGTGGATTTTATGGTGTTTCTGAGGAGAAGTGTGACAGAAGAATAAATCCATCTGTGAATGAAGAACCGTGGTGTCGTGTATTAACTGGAGGGAGTGATAAGTGTATTTGGTAATGCTGAAGCTTAAATGAATTTGTTCAAATCTAAACTACCATTTGCTTTAATTTTCGGCCAAAATCTCCGGCGTCTGACGTCAGTTACAACATGAGTCGCTTACCTTGTCTGTCACTTCCGTCACTTACTCACCTGGCTACATTATCCAGCCGACCTGGCTACATTTGCCAGCCGACCTGGCTACATTTGCCAGCCGACCTGGCTACATTATCCAGCCAACCTGGCTACATTTGCCAGCCGACCTGGCTACACTATCCAGCCGACCTGGCTACATTATCCAGCCAACCTGGCTACATTTGCCAGCCGACCTGGCTACACTATCCAGCCGACCAGGCTACATTTTCCAGCCGACCTGGCTACATTTTCCAGCCGACCTGGCAACATATTCCAGCCGACCTGGCTACACTTTCCAGCCGACCTGGCTACATTTTCCAGCCGACCTGGCTACACTTTCCAGCCGACCTGGCTACACTATCCAGCCGACCTGGCTACACTTTCCAGCCGACCTGGCTACATTTTCCAGCCGACCTGGCTACATTTTCCAGCCGACCTGGCTACACTTTCCAGCCGACCTGGCTACACTATCCAGCCGACCTGGCTACATTTTCCAGCCGACCTGGCTACACTATCCAGCCGACCTGGCTACACTATCCAGCCGACCTGGCTACACTTGCCAGCCGACCTGGCTACATTTGCCAGCCGACCTGGCTACATTTTCCAGCCGACCTGGCTACACTTTCCAGCCGACCTGGCTACACTTTTCAGCCGACCTGGCTACACTTGCCAGCCGACCTGGCTACATTTTTCAGCCGACCTGGCTACACTTTCCAGCCGACCTGGCTACACTATCCAGCCGACCTGGCTACACTTTCCAGCCGACCTGGCTACACTTTTCAGCCGACCTGGCTACACTTGCCAGCCGACCTGGCTACATTATCCAGCTGACCTGGCTACATTTGCCAGCCGACCTGGCTACACTATCCAGCCGACCTGGCTACATTTTCCAGCCGACCTGGCTACACTATCCAGCCGACCTGGCTACACTATCCAGCCGACCTGGCTACACTTGCCAGCCGACCTGGCTACACTTGCCAGCCGACCTGGCTACACTTTCCAGCCGACCTGGCTACACTTTTCAGCCGACCTGGCTACACTTGCCAGCCGACCTGGCTACATTATCCAGCCGACCTGGCTACACTTTCCAGCCGACCTGGCTACACTATCCAGCCGACCTGGCTACACTTGCCAGCCGACCTGGTTACATTTTCCAGCCGAACTGGCTACAATATCCGGCCGACCTGGCTACATTTGCCAGCCGACCTGGCTACACTTTCCAGCCGACCTGGATACACTTTCCAGCCGACCTGGCTACACTTTCCAGCCGACCTGGCTACACTTTCCAGCCGACCTGGCTACACTATCCAGCCGACCTGGCTACACTATCCAGCCGACCTGGCTACACTATCCAGCCGACGTGGCTACACTTTCCAGCCGACCTGGCTACACTATCCAGCCGACCTGGCTACACTATCCAGCCGACCTGGCTACACTATCCAGCCGACGTGGCTACATTTTCCAGCCGACCTGGCTACATTTTCCAGCCGACCAGGCTACACTTTCCAGCCGACCTGGCTACACTTTTCAGCCGACCTGGCTACACTTGCCAGCCGACCTGGCTACACTTTCCAGCCGACCTGGCTACACTTTCCAGCCGACCTGGCTACACTTGCCAGCCGACCTGACCTGGCTACACTTTCCAGCCGACTTGGCTACACTATCCAGCCGCCCTGGCTACACTATCCAGCCGACCTGGCTACACTTGCCAGCCGACCTGGCTACATTTTCCAGCCGACCTGGCTACACTATCCAGCCGACCTGGCTACACTTGCCAGCCGACCTGGCTACACTTGCCAGCCGACCTGGCTACACTTGCCAGCCTACCTGGTTACATTTTCCAGCCGAACTGGCTACAATATCCGGCCGACCTGGCTACATTTGCCAGCCGACCTGGCTACATTATCCGGCCGACCTGGCTACACTTTCCGGCCGACCTGGCTACACTATCCGGCCGACCTGGCTACACTATCCGGCCGACCTGGCTACATTTGCCAGCCGACCTGGCTACACTATCCGGCCGACCTGGCTACACTATCCAGCCGACCTGGCTACATTTTCCAGCCGACCTGGCTACATTTTCCAGCCGACCTGGCTACACTATCCAGCCGACCTGGCTACACTATCCAGCCGACCTGGCTACACTTGCCAGCCGACCTGGCTACACTTTCCAGCCGACCTGGCTACACTTTTCAGCCGACCTGGCTACACTTGCCAGCCGACCTGGCTACATTATCCAGCCGACCTGGCTACACTTTCCAGCCGACCTGGCTACACTATCCAGCCGACCTGGCTACACTTTTCAGCCGACCTGGCTACACTTGCCAGCCGACCTGGCTACATTATCCAGCCGACCTGGCTACACTTTCCAGCCGACCTGGCTACACTATCCAGCCGACCTGGCTACACTTGCCAGCCGACCTGGCTACATTTGCCAGCCGACCTGGCTACATTTTTCAGCCGACCTGGCTACACTATCCAGCCGACCTGGATACACTTTCCAGCCGACCTGGCTACACTATCCAGCCGACCTGGCTACACTATCCAGCCGACCTGGCTACACTTTCCAGCCGACCTGGCTACATTTTCCAGCCGACCTGGCTACACTATCCAGCCGACCTGGCTACACTATCCAGCCGATCTGGCTACACTTGCCAGCCGACCTTGCTACACTTTCCAGCCGACCTGGCTACACTTTCCAGCCGACCTGGCTACACTTGCCAGCCGACCTGGCTACATTTTTCAGCCGACCTGGCTACACTTTCCAGCCGACCTGGATACATTTTCCAGCCGACCTGGCTACACTATCCAGCCGACCTGGATACACTCTACACTATCCAGCCGACCTGGCTACACTTTCCAGCCGACCTGGATACATATTCCAGCCGACCTGGCTACACTTTCCAGCCGACCTGGATACATATTCCAGCCGACCTGGCTACACTTTCCAGCCGACCTGGATACACTCTACACTATCCAGCCGACCTGGCTACACTTGCCAGCCGACCTGGCTACACTATCCAGCCGACCTGGCTACACTTGCCAGCCGACCTGGCTACACTTGCCAGCCGACCTGGCTACACTTTCCAGCCGACCTGGCTACACTTGCCAGCCGACCTGGCTACATTATCCAGCCGACCTGGCTACACTTTCCAGCCGACCTGGCTACACTATCCAGCCGACCTGGCTACACTTGCCAGCCGACCTGGCTACATTTGCCAGCCGACCTGGCTACATTTTTCAGCCGACCTGGCTACACTATCCAGCCGACCTGGATACACTTTCCAGCCGACCTGGCTACACTATCCAGCCGACCTGGATACACTTTCCAGCCGACCTGGCTACACTATCCAGCCGACCTGGCTACACTATCCAGCCGACCTGGCTACATTTTCCAGCCGACCTGGCTACACTTTCCAGCCGACCTGGCTACATTTTCCAGCCGACCTGGCTACACTATCCAGCCGACCTGGCTACACTATCCAGCCGACCTGGCTACACTTTTCAGCCGACCTGGCTAAACTTGCCAGCCGACCTGGCTACATTATCCAGCCGACCTGGCTACACTTTCCAGCCGACCTGGCTACACTATCCAGCCGACCTGGCTACACTTTCCAGCCGACCTGGCTACACTATCCAGCCGACCTGGCTACACTTTCCAGCCGACCTGGCTACACTATCCAGCCGACGTGGCTACACTTTCCAGCCGACCTGGCTACACTATCCAGCCGACCTGGCTACACTTGCCAGCCGACCTGGCTACACTATCCAGCCGACCTGGCTACACTATCCAGCCGACGTGGCTACATTTTCCAGCCGACCTGGCTACATTTTCCAGCCGACCTGGCTACACTTTCCAGCCGACCTGGCTACACTTTTCAGCCGACCTGGCTACACTTGCCAGCCGACCTGGCTACACTTTCCAGCCGACCTGGCTACACTTTCCAGCCGACCTGGCTACACTTGCCAGCCGACCTGACCTGGCTACACTTTCCAGCCGACCTGGCTACACTATCCAGCCGACCTGGCTACACTTGCCAGCCGACCTGGCTACATTTTCCAGCCGACCTGGCTACACTATCCAGCCGACCTGGCTACACTTGCCAGCCGACCTGGCTACACTTGCCAGCCGACCTGGCTACACTTGCCAGCCGACCTGGTTACATTTTCCAGCCGAACTGGCTACAATATCCGGCCGACCTGGCTACATTTGCCAGCCGACCTGGCTACACTTTCCAGCCGACCTGGCTACACTATCCAGCCGACGTGGCTACACTTTCCAGCCGACCTGGCTACACTATCCAGCCGACCTGGCTACACTTGCCAGCCGACCTGGCTACACTATCCAGCCGACCTGGCTACACTATCCAGCCGACGTGGCTACATTTTCCAGCCGACCTGGCTACATTTTCCAGCCGACCTGGCTACACTTTCCAGCCGACCTGGCTACACTTTTCAGCCGACCTGGCTACACTTGCCAGCCGACCTGGCTACACTTTCCAGCCGACCTGGCTACACTTTCCAGCCGACCTGGCTACACTTGCCAGCCGACCTGACCTGGCTACACTTTCCAGCCGACCTGGCTACACTATCCAGCCGACCTGGCTACACTTGCCAGCCGACCTGGCTACATTTTCCAGCCGACCTGGCTACACTATCCAGCCGACCTGGCTACACTTGCCAGCCGACCTGGCTACACTTGCCAGCCGACCTGGCTACACTTGCCAGCCGACCTGGTTACATTTTCCAGCCGAACTGGCTACAATATCCGGCCGACCTGGCTACATTTGCCAGCCGACCTGGCTACATTATCCAGCCGACCTGGCTACACTTTCCAGCCGACCTGGCTACACTATCCGGCCGACCTGGCTACATTTGCCAGCCGACCTGGCTACACTATCCGGCCGACCTGGCTACATTTGCCAGCCGACCTGGCTACACTATCCGGCCGACCTGGCTACATTTGCCAGCCGACCTGGCTACATTATCCGGCCGACCTGGCTACATTTGCCAGCCGACCTGGCTACATTATCCGGCCGACCTGGCTACATTTTCCAGCCGAACTGGCTACAATATCCGGCCGACCTGGCTACATTTGCCAGCCGACCTGGCTACACTATCCGGCCGACCTGGCTACATTTGCCAGCCGACCTGGCTACACTATCCGGCCGACCTGGCTACATTTTCCAGCCGACCTGGCTACATTTTCCAGCCGACCTGGCTACACTATCCAGCCGACCTGGCTACACTATCCAGCCGACCTGGCTACACTTGCCAGCCGACCTGGCTACACTTGCCAGCCGACCTGGCTACACTTTCCAGCCGACCTGGCTACACTTTTCAGCCGACCTGGCTACACTTGCCAGCCGACCTGGCTACATTATCCAGCCGACCTGGCTACACTTTCCAGCCGACCTGGCTACACTATCCAGCCGACCTGGCTACACTTGCCAGCCGACCTGGCTACACTTGCCAGCCGACCTGGCTACACTATCCAGCCGATCTGGCTACACTTGCCAGCCGATCTGGCTACACTTTCCAGCCGACCTGGCTACACTTTCCAGCCGACCTGGCTACACTTGCCAGCCGACCTGGCTACATTTTTCAGCCGACCTGGCTACACTTTCCAGCCGATCTGGATACATTTTCCAGCCGACCTGGCAACATATTCCAGCCGACCTGGCTACACTTTCCAGCCGACCTGGATACACTCTACACTATCCAGCCGACCTGGCTACACTTGCCAGCCGACCTGGCTACACTATCCAGCCGACCTGGCTACACTTGCCAGCCGACCTGGCTACACTTTCCAGCCGACCTGGCTACACTTTTCAGCCGACCTGGCTACACTTGCCAGCCGACCTGGCTACATTATCCAGCCGACCTGGCTACACTTTCCAGCCGACCTGGCTACATTTTCCAGCCGACCTGGCTACACTTGCCAGCCGACCTGGCTACATTTGCCAGCCGACCTGGCTACATTTTTCAGCCGACCTGGCTACACTATCCAGCCGACCTGGATACACTTTCCAGCCGACCTGGCTACACTATCCAGCCGATCTGGCTACACTATCCAGCCGACCTGGCTACATTTTCCAGCCGACCTGGCTACACTTTCCAGCCGACCTGGCTACATTTTCCAGCCGACCTGGCTACACTATCCAGCCGACCTGGCTACACTATCCAGCCGACCTGGCTACACTTGCCAGCCGACCTGGCTACACTTTCCAGCCGACCTGGCTACACTATCCAGCCAACCTGGCTACACTATCCAGCCGACCTGGCTACACTTGCCAGCCGACCTGGCTACACTTTCCAGCCGACCTGGCTACATTTTCCAGCCGACCTGGCTACACTATCCAGCCGACCTGGCTACACTTGCCAGCCGACCTGGCTACATTTGCCAGCCGACCTGGCTACACTTTCCAGCCGACCTGGATACACTTTCCAGCCAACCTGGCTACATTTTCCAGCCGACCTGGCTACACTTTCCAGCCGACCTGGATACACTCTACACTATCCAGCCGACCTGGCTACACTTGCCAGCCGACCTGGCTACACTATCCAGCCGACCTGGCTACACTTGCCAGCCGACCTGGCTACACTTGCCAGCCGACCTGGCTACACTTTCCAGCCGACCTGGCTACACTTTTCAGCCGACCTGGCTACACTTGCCAGCCGACCTGGCTACATTATCCAGCCGACCTGGCTACACTTTCCAGCCGACCTGGCTACACTATCCAGCCGACCTGGCTACACTTGCCAGCCGACCTGGCTACATTTGCCAGCCGACCTGGCTACATTTTTCAGCCGACCTGGCTACACTATCCAGCCGACCTGGATACACTTTCCAGCCGACCTGGCTACACTATCCAGCCGACCTGGCTACACTATCCAGCCGACCTGGCTACATTTTCCAGCCGACCTGGCTACACTTTCCAGCCGACCTGGCTACACTTGCCAGCCGACCTGGCTACACTTTCCAGCCGACCTGGCTACACTATCCAGCCGACCTGGCTACACTATCCAGCCGACCTGGCTACACTTGCCAGCCGACCTGGCTACACTTTCCAGCCGACCTGGCTACATTTTCCAGCCGACCTGGCTACACTATCCAGCCGACCTGGCTACACTTGCCAGCCGACCTGGCTACACTTTCCAGCCGACCTGGCTACACTATCCAGCCGACCTGGCTACACTTGCCAGCCGACCTGGCTACACTTTCCAGCCGACCTGGCTACATTTTCCAGCCGACCTGGCTACACTATCCAGCCGACCTGGCTACACTTGCCAGCCGACCTGGCTACATTTGCCAGCCGACCTGGCTACACTTTCCAGCCAACCTGGATACACTTTCCAGCCGACCTGGCTACATTTTCCAGCCGACCTGGCTACACTTTCCAGCCGACCTGGCTACACTTTTCAGCCGACCTGGCTACACTTGCCAGCCGACCTGGCTACATTTTTCAGCCGACCTGGCTACACTTTCCAGCCGACCTGGCTACACTATCCAGCCGACCTGGCTACACTATCCAGCCGACCTGGCTACATTTTACAGCCGACCTGGCTACACTTTCCAGCCGACCTGGCTACATTTTCCAGCCGACCTGGCTACATTTTCCAGCCGACCTGGCTACACTATCCAGCCGACCTGGCTACACTATCCAGCCGACCTGGCTACATCTCCAGCCGACCTGGCTACACTTTCCAGCCGACCTGGCTACATTTTCCAGCCGACCTGGCTACACTATCCAGCCGACCTGGCTACACTTGCCAGCCGACCTGGCTACATTTGCCAGCCGACCTGGCTACACTTTCCAGCCGACCTGGATACACTTTCCAGCCGACCTGGCTACATTTTCCAGCCGACCTGGCTACACTTTCCAGCCGACCTGGCTACACTTTTCAGCCGACCTGGCTACACTTGCCAGCCGACCTGGCTACACTTTCCAGCCGACCTGGCTACACTTGCCAGCCGACCTGGCTACACTTTCCAGCCGACCTGGATACATTTTCCAGCCGACCTGGCAACATATTCCAGCCGACCTGGCTACACTTTCCAGCCGACCTGGCTACATTTTCCAGCCGACCTGGCTACACTATCCAGCCGACCTGGCTACACTTGCCAGCCGACCTGGCTACACTTGCCAGCCGACCTGGCTACATTTGCCAGCCGACCTGGCTACACTTTCCAGCCGACCTGGATACACTTTCCAGCCGACCTGGCTACACTATCCAGCCGACCTGGCTACACTTTCCAGCCGACCTGGCTACACTATCCAGCCGACCTGGCTACACTTGCCAGCCGACCTGGCTACATTTTCCAGCCGACCTGGCTACACTATCCAGCCGACCTGGCTACACTTGCCAGCCGACCTGGCTACACTTCCCAGCCGACCTGGCTACACTTGCCAGCCGACCTGGCTACACTATCCAGCCGACCTGGCTACACTTTCCAGCCGACCTGGTTACATTTTCCAGCCGACCTGGATACACTTGCCAGCCGACCTGGCTACATTTTTCAGCCAACCTGGCTACACTTGCCAGCCGACCTGGCTACACTTGCCAGCCGACCTGGCTACACTTTCCAGCCGACCTGGATACACTTTCCAGCCGACCTGGCTACACTATCCAGCCGACCTGGCTACACTTTTCAGCCGACCTGGCTACACTTGCCAGCCGACCTGGCTACATTTTTCAGCCGACCTGGCTACACTTTCCAGCCGACCTGGCTACACTTTCCAGCCGACCTGGCTACACTATCCAGCCGACCTGGCTACACTTGCCAGCCGACCTGGCTACATTTTTCAGCCGACCTGGCTACACTTTCCAGCCGACCTGGATACACTTTCCAGCCGACCTGGCTACACTATCCAGCCGACCTGGCTACACTATCCAGCCGACCTGGCTACACTTGCCAGCCGACCTGGCTACACTTTCCAGCCGACCTGGCTACACTTTCCAGCCGACCTGGCTACACTTGCCAGCCGACCTGGCTACATTTGCCAGCCGACCTGGCTACATTTTTCAGCCGACCTGGCTACACTTTCCAGCCGACCTGGATACATTTTCCAGCCGACCTGGCAACATATTCCAGCCGACCTGGCTACACTATCCAGCCGACCTGGCTACACTTTCCAGCCGACCTGGCTACACTATCCAGCCGACCTGGCTACACTTTCCAGCCGACCTGGTTACATTTTCCAGCCGACCTGGCTACACTATCCAGCCGACCTGGCTACACTTGCCAGCCGACCTGGCTACATTTTCCAGCCGACCTGGCTACACTATCCACTATCCAGCCGACCTGGCTACACTTGCCAGCCGACCTGGCTACACTTTCCAGCCGACCTGGCTACACTTGCCAGCCGACCTGGCTACACTTGCCAGCCGACCTGGCTACACTATCCAGCCGACCTGGCTACACTTTCCAGCCGACCTGGTTACATTTTCCAGCCGACCTGGATACACTTGCCAGCCGACCTGGCTACATTTTTCAGCCGACCTGGCTACACTTTCCAGCCGACCTGGCTACACTATCCAGCCGACCTGGATACACTTTCCAGCCGACCTGGCTACACTATCCAGCCGACCTGGCTACACTATCCAGCCGACCTGGCTACACTTGCCAGCCGACCTGGCTACACTTTCCAGCCGACCTGGCTACACTTTCCAGCCGACCTGGCTACACTTGCCAGCCGACCTGGCTACATTTGCCAGCCGACCTGGCTACATTTTTCAGCCGACCTGGCTACACTTTCCAGCCGACCTGGATACACTTGCCAGCCGACCTGGCTACACTATCCAGCCGACCTGGCTACATTTGAGAGCCGACCTGGCTACACTATCCAGCCGACCTGGCTACACTTTCCAGCCGACCTGGATACACTTGCCAGCCGACCTGGCTACACTATCCAGCCGACCTGGCTACATTTGAGAGCCGACCTGGCTACACTATCCAGCCGACCTGGCTACACTATCCAGCCGACCTGGCTACACTTTCCAGCCGACCTGGCTACATTTTCCAGCCGACCTGGCTACACTTTCCAGCCGACCTGGCTACACTTTTCAGCCGACCTGGCTACACTTGCCAGCCGACCTGGCTACATTTTTCAGCCGACCTGGCTACACTTTCCAGCCGACCTGGCTACACTTTCCAGCCGACCTGGCTACACTATCCAGCCGACCTGGCTACACTTGCCAGCCGACCTGGCTATATTTGCCAGCCGACCTGGCTACATTTTTCAGCCGACCTGGCTACACTATCCAGCCGACCTGGCTACACTTGCCAGCCGACCTGGCTACACTTTCCAGCCGACCTGGCTACACTTTCCAGCCGACCTGGCTACATTTGCCAGCCGACCTGGCTACACTATCCAGCCGACCTGGCTACACTTGCCAGCCGACCTGGCTACACTTTCCAGCCGACCTGGCTACATTTTCCAGCCGACCTGGCTACACTATCCAGCCGACCTGGCTACACTTGCCAGCCGACCTGGCTACATTTGCCAGCCGACCTGGCTACACTTTCCAGCCGACCTGGATATACTTTCCAGCCGACCTGGCTACACTATCCAGCCGACCTGGCTACACTTTCCAGCCGACCTGGCTACACTATCCAGCCGACCTGGCTACACTATCCAGCCGACCTGGCTACATTTTCCAGCCGACCTGGCTACACTTTCCAGCCGACCTGGCTACACTTGCCAGCCGACCTGGCTACACTTTCCAGCCGACCTGGCTACACTATCCAGCCGACCTGGCTACACTTTCCAGCCGACCTGGCTACACTTTCCAGCCGACCTGGCTACACTATCCAGCCGACCTGGCTACACTTTTCAGCCGACCTGGCTACACTATCCAGCCGACCTGGCTACACTTTCCAGCCGACCTGGCTACACTTTCCAGCCGACCTGGCTACACTTGCCAGCCGACCTGGCTACACTTGCCAGCCGACCTGGCTACATTTTTCAGCCGACCTGGCTACACTTTCCAGCCGACCTGGATACACTTGCCAGCCGACCTGGCTACACTATCCAGCCGACCTGGCTACATTTGAGAGCCGACCTGGCTACACTATCCAGCCGACCTGGATACACTTGCCAGCCGACCTGGCTACACTATCCAGCCGACCTGGCTACACTTTCCAGCCGACCTGGCTACACTTTTCAGCCGACCTGGCTACACTTGCCAGCCGACCTGGCTACACTTTCCAGCCGACCTGGCTACACTTGCCAGCCGACTTGGCTACATTTTCCAGCCGACCTGGCTACAATATCCGGCCGACCTGGCTACATTTGCCAGCCGACCTGGCTACATTATCCAGCCGACCTGGCTACACTTTCCGGCCGACCTGGCTACACTATCCGGCCGACCTGGCTACACTATCCGGCCGACCTGGCTACATTTGCCAGCCGACCTGGCTACACTATCCAGCCGACCTGGCTACACTATCCAGCCGACCTGGCTACACTATCCAGCAGACCTGGCTACACTTGCCAGCCGACCTGGCTACACTTGCCAGCCGACCTGGCTACACTTTCCAGCCGACCTGGCTACACTTTTCAGCCGACCTGGCTACACTTGCCAGCCGACCTGGCTACATTTTTCAGCCGACCTGGCTACACTTTCCAGCCGACCTGGCTACACTTGCCAGCCGACCTGGCTACACTTTCCAGCCGACCTGGCTACACTATCCAGCCGACCTGGCTACATTTTTCAGCCGACCTGGCTACACTTTCCAGCCGACCTGGCTACACTTGCCAGCCGACCTCCGAAGTGGCCCGAGCGAGCCCCAGGCTCCAGGCCCCGATAAGCGGCCGCCAAGGAGTGAGCCGGTGTGTACCTGGACGCCCATCCCCGGACACAAAGAACCACCAACGCACCACTAACACAAGCTGTTGGGGAATTATATAATATTTTTAACCAGTTTATGAAAGAGGATCCAAAACCAAATTTGTGTAAAGTTGCAAATAGAAATTTCCAGTTAACTCTGTCAAATGCTTTTTCTGCATCTAAAGAGAATATTGTAGTTTCTAGGTTTTTACTGTATGAGTAGTCTATCAAATTAAGTTGATGAGTGCCTACCTTTTATGAAACCAGTTTGGTCAGGATGAATTAAGATGGGGGTTATTTTCTCCAGTCTCTTTGAGAGAGCTTTGCAGATTATTTTAAGGTCTACATTTATAAGGGATATTGGACGATAGCTTGAGGGATATATAGGGTCTTTGCCTGGTTTTAGCAGGAGATTAATGTTTGCAGAATTCATATTTGATGGAAGTCTGCCCTTTTCTTTAATTTCCAACAACGTTCTGTAGAAAACTGGTGCTAGAATCGTCCAGAATTCTTTGTAGAATTCTGCAGGAAAGCCGTCTGGACCTGGAGCCTTATTATTGGGCATACTTATCAGGGCTTCCTGGAGTTCACCTGGTGTCAGTGGTGAATCCAGTGCCATTGCTTGAGTGTCCAATAATTTTGGAAGAGTTATGTTGTCCAAAAACTGATCAATTTCTTTTTTAGATGGGTTTATTTGTGGTGAATACAACGTTTTATAGAAATCCCTGAAAATGTTGTTTATTTGTATCGGTTCATATATTGTGTTCCCAGATGAATCTTGAACAGCACATATAGTTGTTTTTTCTTTATTTATTTTTAGCTGGTTTGCTAGAAATTGACCGGATTTATTACCATGTTCGTAATTTTGTAGGCGTAGTCTTTGTACTAAGAATTTTGGTTTTTTTATCAATTATCTCATTTAATTCTAGTTTTGTTTACGTATTTTGTTCAATGTTTCCTGATCTTGGTGGGACGCGTAGGCTTCTTCTAGTGATTTGATGTTTTTTTCTAATTCCTGAATATTTTTGTTTTCTTTTTTCTTTTTATGTGATGAAAAAGAAATTATTTTACCTCTCATCACAGCTTTCCCTGCTTCCCATAGAACAGAAGCTGATGTTTCGGGAATGTCATTATAGTCCAAATATGAAGTCCACTCTTTTTTAAAATATTTAATAAAGTCTTCATCTTTAAGTAGTGATATATTAAATCTCCAGTTTTTTCTTGGCGTAGTATTATTCTTGTGCATTAGTGTTAAAGATACAGGAGCATGATCGCTGACAGCTATAGGATGAATCTCAGTGTCTGAAATGTCGTTCAGCAGTGAGCTGCTGACCAAAAAATAATCCAGACGAGAGTAAGAGTGATGGACATGTGAGAAAAAAGTATATTCCTTACTGGTGGGGTGAAGGGAGCGCCATGCATCGCAAAGACCAAAGTCGCTCATATACTGTTTGATTATATTTGTGGACTGCCAATTACGCTGAGTTCCCGCTGTATTGAGCCTATCCATGTCTTCATTTAGTCCAAGGTTGAGGTCACCTCCAAGAACAAGTGTGCCATCTAAGTGTTCAGAGAGTGCACTGAAAAAACCGTGAAAGAATGAGGGATCATCAACATTTGGACCATATACACTTGCAATACATAGCTTTTTATCAAGTATAGATATTTTAATGATTAAGAATCTGCCCTCTGGATCTATAACTGTATCGAGTACTGTGAAATTAATATTTTTATGTATTAAAATTGCTGCTCCCCTTTGTCTAGAATTATAACAAGCTGAGAACACATTGGGAAACTCAGGTGTTTTAAGTTCATTCGAACCTCTAAGAGGTCTGTGGGTCTCTTGTAATAGGACAACATCCGCCTGTAGTTTTTTGAGTTGGTTAAAAATTTTTAACCTCTTTTCTCTGGAGCCAGCTCCATTTATATTCCATGTAATGAACCTCAGTGTACCCATAGATGTTTGTGTATAACTAGGGATGTATGGTATGAGGTGCCGTAAGGGACATTATTACTGAAACGCTCTCACACACACAACTGAAACGCTCTCACACACACTACTGAAATGCTCTCACACACACTACTGAAATTTTAGCTCTCACACACACTACTGAAACGCTCTCACACACACTACTGAAATTTTAGCTCTCACACACACTACTGAAATTTTAGCTCTCACACACACTACTGAAACGCTCTCACACACACTACTGAAACGCTCTCACACACACTACTGAAATTTTATCTCTCACACACACTACTGAAACACTCTCACACACACTACTGAAACGCTCTCACACACACTACTGAAATTTTAGCTCTCACACACACTACTGAAACGCTCTCACACACACTACTGAAATTTTAGCTCTCACACACACTACTGAAACGCTCTCACACACACTACTGAAATTTTAGCTCTCACACACACTACTGAAACGCTCTCACACACACTACTGAAACGCTCTCACACACACTACTGAAACGCTCTCACACACACTACTGAAACGCTCTCACACACACTACTGAAATTTTAGCTCTCACACACACTACTGAAACACTCTCACACACACTACTGAAATTTTAGCTCTCACACACACTACTGAAACGCTCTCACACACACTACTGAAACGCTCTCACACACACTACTGAAATTTTAGCTCTCACACACACTACTGAAACGCTCTCACACACACTACTGAAATTTTAGCTCTCACACACACTACTGAAACACTCTCACACACACTACTGAAACACTCTCACACACACTACTGAAACACTCTCACACACACTACTGAAACGCTCTCACACACACTACTGAAATTTTAGCTCTCACACACACTACTGAAACGCTCTCACACACACAACTGAAATTTTAGCTCTCACACACACTACTGAAACGCTCTCACACACACTACTGAAACGCTCTCACACACACTACTGAAACACTCTCACACACACTACTGAAATTTTAGCTCTCACACACACTACTGAAACGCTCTCACACACACTACTGAAACGCTCTCACACACACTACTGAAATTTTAGCTCTCACACACACTACTGAAATTTTAGCTCTCACACACACTACTGAAACGCTCTCACACACACTACTGAAATTTTAGCTCTCACGCACACTACTGAAACGCTCTCACACACACTACTGAAACGCTCTCACACACACTACTGAAATTTTAGCTCTCACACACACTACTGAAATTTTAGCTCTCACGCACACTACTGAAACGCTCTCACACACACTACTGAAACGCTCTCACACACACTACTGAAATTTTAGCTCTCACACACACTACTGAAACGCTCTCACACACACTACTGAAACGCTCTCACACACACTACTGAAATTTTAGCTCTCACACACACTACTGAAATTTTAGCTCTCACACACACTACTGAAATTTTAGCTCTCACACACACTACTGAAATTTTAGCTCTCACGCACACTACTGAAATTTTAGCTCTCACGCACACTACTGAAATTTTAGCTCTCACACACACTACTGAAATTTTAGCTCTCACGCACACTACTGAAACGCTCTCACACACACTACTGAAATTTTAGCTCTCACGCACACTACTGAAACGCTCTCACACACACTACTGAAACGCTCTCACACACACTACTGAAATTTTAGCTCTCACGCACACTACTGAAATTTTAGCTCTCACGCACACTACTGAAATTTTAGCTCTCACGCACACTACTGAAACGCTCTCACACACACTACTGAAATTTTAGCTCTCACGCACACTACTGAAACGCTCTCACACACACTACTGAAACGCTCTCACACACACTACTGAAATTTTAGCTCTCACGCACACTACTGAAACGCTCTCACACACACTACTGAAATTTTAGCTCTCACACACACTACTGAAACGCTCTCACACACACTACTGAAACGCTCTCACACACACTACTGAAACGCTCTACTTAGCTCCACATCCCATGATTCTTGTTTAATAAAATAGTATACAGGATTAGACTTTATTTTGAAATGTGATTTTGCGGCAAATAAAATCCCCATAAAGATATCAAACTTTCCAAAACAGACGTTGCATTTTTGGGAAAATGAGATTTACCCACAACTTCTCCCCATAATTCAACCTTATGGAATAATAGGGTAATAACACTTAATCAAAAATCAATTTTCAAGAGTGACTGGTTTGAACAAAAATATTATATTCATAACAGATTTGTTGGATGATAACGGTGTCATTCTAAGTTACACAGACTTTTCAGAAAAATATTGTCTAAACTGTTCTCAAAGAGAATATAACAAATTTTGTGAACTGGTCCCACTGCCTCTGCTTCATTTGATTAAAATTTTTATGATATACAATAATTTCTCATCAGTGCTCCCAAATTTATTGCTAGGGCAATGTCAGCTGTTTGATAAAAATGCAATAAGAAATTTGTTAGTAGTTTCTTCAAAGACAAAATATTTCATAGTTACAACAGAATGGTTACATGGCATGGTTCTAATTTAGTTATTTCATATACACTGGATAAAGCATACTAAAAATTTATGAAATAGCCTATTCTACCTAAAGTTAAAGAAACACACTTTAAACAAAACTAATACTGTGGCAGAATTTCTAAAAAAAGAGATTTGGCTTTGAGGTGGATCAGTGTTCTTTTTGTACTGATGAAAATGAAACCCTAGAACATCTTTTTTTTTCCTATGCCCTATCACACAATGTATTTGGTGCAACTTAAAAAATTGGATTTCCCTAAATATTAATGATGTGCCACTGTTTGAATTACATCATAATTTTTTTTATATGGATCATCTAGCATTGGATGTCTCAGACATTATTAACATCATCATACTTGTTGAGTATTGCAGCATCGACAGCAATCAACTCAAAGGAAAATGACGACGGAGGCAAAAATGTCCTTAATATTTTTGGGAACTTTATTCCTCATCAACATGCGGCAAAACTTTTCTCATGGGTGCCATTTTCGTTGTGGTATACTTTTTTTTTTTCTTAGGGGCGTGATGACGCAGCATCCGTGCTCTTACAATGAAACAGTGCCTCCTTGTGGTGGCAACTAAAATACTGTCTCTGTTAAACCACAGTAACCATAATGCAGTTAAACACTGTACAACATGAGTACACACAATGAATATCTTAACAATACTTTTGAGTAAATATCATATCCATTGTGCTAAATGGAGGAACGCTAAGCCTTCTCTCCCTGGTTTTTTTGATGATTTTAAGATATTTTTCTTTGCTAAAAAAAAAGACAAAAAGCACATATGCCAAAAAAATAACCAGGATAATGCACGTCTCCCGCTATTCTAAATTTTGACTTATGCTGAGGCTAATATATTGTTAAGTAATGCAGCTGTCTCACTAAGGTCCAGAATCGATTTGTTCCACGATTCGATTCAATTCAATTCGATTTGATTATGGGGAATTTTGACAGTCAGAAATATTATAATTCAGATCAGTACATTTACATATTTTTGTATCTATAAAAAGGAAGCTGACACACGCAAGACTTTATCAAAGGTGTGAGCATCACAGCAGATGCCTTTGTGTCAAAGTAGCTGAAGATAAAACACATAAAAACATGAAGGTGGTTTTCCTGGCCTGGGATTTTATAAAAAATATTCTGCAGTACATCAAAAACGAAAGAAAACCATTAACATATGAACGTTACCTCTGACGTTACAGCGGTTTTATTAGAGACACGGCTAACGTTTTGCATTTTGCATAATTTTAAAAAGTTTAAATTTATTCAGTATTGAACGGCAGAAATTAGGTTTTCTTTTCGGAAGTATGTAAAATGAAACAAAAAAAAACAGCGGCCGACTGCGCTGTAAACAACAGTAGACTTGTGCATAACAAGCAAGCGAATAATACAGAAAACAGATTTTTAGACCGGAAACTGTTCTTGAAGTACAGAGAGAGAGAAAGAGAGGGCTGTGCATGACGTGCGATTTTATCGTGGTGGAAGCAAAACAGTGAGGGAATTCATGACGATGTTTATGTGAAGCGCAGTTTGGATCTTCTTTTGCTGCTGGTTCAGTCAATATTGTTTGGAGAGAGATCAAACTAACAGCTTTAGAATCGGCGCAAAAACGGCGTGAAAACAAAGCGCGGACCCGCCGACAGATCAGAGTCAGCGAGCTGTCGGCTTTCAGCCCCGACCGTGTCCGTGCTGTCGGGTGAGAAAGGCGACATCTCACTGATTCTGATCCGCGGGTCCGCGCTGTGTGTTTACGTCTTTGTGCAGAAGCCATGTACCTGCTCTCATTTACTGTCTTAGCTGTTTGGTGGTTGTTGAAATTTTGTGAGGTTTCACCAGAGATTCTGGCATTTCGGGTAAAATAAATTTATATTAAAAAATAGATTCAGGATTTTAATGAATCGATTTCATGTTATCCAAGCCAGAATCGATTTTAATCAATAAATCGATTATAAAAACCCACCCCTAACTAACAGGTTGCTGAGTAGACATCTGTGTGGTGGTTTGTTTGAAATCTAACACTTTTTCCTTCAGTTTCCTTGTCAAGAATTAACTTCCTGTTCAACTGAAATGCCTTGGTTTTTCAGTAGTGTGTGTGAGAGCGTTTCAGTTGTGTGTGAGAGAGCTAAAATTTCAGTAGTGTGTGTGAGAGCTAAAATTTCAGTAGTGTGTGTGAGAGCATTTCAGTAGTGTGTGTGAGAGCGTTTCAGTAGTGTGTGTGAGAGCGTTTCAGTAGTGTGTGTGAGAGCTAAAATTTCAGTAGTGTGTGTGAGAGCGTTTCAGTAGTGTGTGTGAGAGCGTTTCAGTCGTGTGTGTGAGAGCTAAAATTTCAGTATTGTGTGTGAGAGCGTTTCAGTAGTGTGTGTGAGAGCGTTTCAGTAGTGTGTGTGAGAGCTAAAATTTCAGTAGTGTGTGTGAGAGCGTTTCAGTCGTGTGTGTGAGAGCTAAAATTTCAGTAGTGTGTGTGAGAGCGTTTCAGTAGTGTGTGTGAGAGCGTTTCAGTCGTGTGTGTGAGAGCTAAAATTTCAGTAGTGTGTGTGAGAGCGTTTCAGTAGTGTGTGTGAGAGCGTTTCAGTAGTGTGTGTGAGAGCTAAAATTTCAGTAGTGTGTGTGAGAGCGTTTCAGTAATAATGTCCCTTACGGCACCTCATAGTATGCTGTGTGCGTCGCTTAGCCAGGTGGAGAGAATACGTCACTTGTTCATAAATAAAGAGAAGGAGAGAGAGAAAAAATGTGTGGCGAGATGCTCCCTGAGTCTGACTTTGTGTATGCATAGTTACTAATATGAGTAGGCTTGGCTTAAGTGTGTGTGTATCTTATATGACTGTGTGCGCTGTCTGACTGATGTAAATGTGCTGCCGTTGAGCGCATGGTGCGTATGTGTCGAAATAAAGGATGTTTGTGGATGAGTGTCGAAGCAGGTGATCGAGGCAGTGAAAGGAATAAAGAAAGAAACCAAGGACAGGGGTGAGCAGCATAAAACCAAGAGGGGGAAAAGAGAGGGAAAAAAAACGAGAAGAAAAAAAACAGAAACAAAACGTAAACATTCCAATTAAATCACTGACGGAGAGTGACGGTGTTAATTCTGCTATGAAATCACACTTTAAGATGCGATTTGATACTGGTAAGTTAAACAGATGTTAATGCAAGTTAGTGTGAGTGGATAGGGAAATGGTGCAGCTGATTCTTATCTGGTGTGAGGTTAATAATCAGAATCAGAATCAGAATACTTTATTGATCCCTGGGGGAAATTATTTTTTGTTACAGTGCTCCATTTTAAACCAACATTAAGACAAGACAGACAATACGCTAACTAAGAATAGTACAATATATACATATATATACATACATACATACAGTGGGGCAAAAAAGTATTTAGTCAGCCACCGATTGTGCAAGTTCCCCCACTTAAAATGATGACAGAGGTCAGTAATTTGCACCAGAGGTACACTTCAACTGTGAGAGACAGAATGTGAAAAAAAAATCCATGAATCCACATGGTAGGATTTGTAAAGAATTTATTCGTAAATCAGGGTGGAAAATAAGTATTTGGTCACCTCAAACAAGGAAAATCTCTGGCTCTCACAGACCTGTAACGTCTTCTGTAAGAAGCTTTTCTGTCCCCCACTCGTTACCTGTATGAATGGCACCTGTTTGAACTCATCATCTGTATAAAAGACACCTGTCCACAGCCTCAAACAGTCAGACTCCAAACTCCGCCTTGGCCAAGACCAAAGAGCTTTCGAAGGACACCAGGAAAAGTATTGTAGACCTGCACCAGACTGGGAAGAGTGAATCTACAATAGGCAAGCAGCTTGGTGTGAAAAAATCAACTGTGGGAGCAATCATCAGAAAATGGAAGACATACAAGACCACTGATAATCTCCCTCGATCTGGGGCTCCACGCAAGATCTCATCCCGTGGGGTCAAAATGATCATGAGAACGGTGAGCAAAGATCCCAGAACCACACGGGGGGACCTGGTGAATGACCTGCAGAGAGCTGGGACCAAAGTAACAAAGGTCACCATCAGTAACACACTACAACGGCAGGGAATCAAATCCCGCAGTGCCAGACGTGTTCCGCTGCTGAAGCCAGTGCATGTCCAGGCCCGTCTGAAGTTTGCCAGAGAGCACATGGATGATACAGCAGAGGATTGGGAGAATGTCATGTGGTCAGATGAAACCAAAGTAGAACTTTTTGGTATAAACTCAACTCGTCGTGTTTGGAGGAAGAAGAATACTGAGTTGCATCCCAAGAACACCATACCTACTGTGAAGCATGGGGGTGGAAACATCATGCTATGGGGCTGTTTTTCTGCCAAGGGGACAGGACGACTGATCCGTGTTAAGGACAGAATGAATGGGGCCATGTATCGTGAGATTTTGAGCCAAAACCTCCTTCCATCAGTGAGAACTTTGAAGATGAAACGAGGCTGGGTCTTCCAACATGACAATGATCCAAAACACACCGCCCGGGCAACAAAGGAGTGGCTCCGTAAGAAGCATTTGAAAGTCCTGGAGTGGCCTAGCCAGTCTCCAGACCTCAACCCCATAGAAAATCTGTGGCGGGAGTTGAAAGTCCGTGTTGCTCGGCGACAGCCCCAAAACATCACTGCTCTCGAGAAGATCTGCATGGAGGAATGGGCCAAAATACCAGCTACTGTGTGTGCAAACCTGGTAAAGACCTATAGTAAACGTTTGACCTCTGTTATTGCCAACAAAGGTTATGTTACAAAGTATTGAGTTGTATTTTTGTTATTGACCAAATACTTATTTTCCACCCTGATTTACCAATAAATTCTTTACAAATCCTACCATGTGGATTCATGGATTTTTTTTTCACATTCTGTCTCTCACAGTTGAAGTGTACCTCTGGTGCAAATTACTGACCTCTGTCATCATTTTAAGTGGGGGAACTTGCACAATCGGTGGCTGACTAAATACTTTTTTGCCCCACTGTACATAAGTCACTTATAAATAAATATTTGGAAAAGAAACATGTGTAGTTGTAGCAGCAAACAGTGTGTTAAGTGGATGCGTTGTACAGGGAGATGGCCACAGGCAGGAATGATTTCCTGTGTCGTTCAGTGGTGCTTTTCGGTAATCTCAGTCTCTCACTGAACGAGCTCCTGTGACTGACCAACATGTCATGGAGTGGGTGGGAGGTGTTATCCAACATTGTCTTTATCTTGGACAGCATCCGCCTCTCCGACACCACCTTGAGGGAGTCCAGCTCCATCCCCACAACATTGCTGGCCTTACGGATCAGTTTATTAAGTCTGTTGGCATCTGCGACCCTCAGCCTGCTCCCCCAGCATGCAACAGCATAGAGGATCGCACTGGCCACCACAGACTCATAGAAAATCCTCAGCATTTTCTGGCAGATGTTGAAGGACCTCAGTCGCCTCAAAAAATAGAGACGACTCTGGCCCTTCCTGTAAAGTGCTGTGGTGTTTTTAGCCCAGTCCAGTTTATTGTCAATGTGTACTCCAAGGTATTTATAGTCCTCCACAATGTCAACACTGACCCCCTGGATTGAAACAGGGGTCAAGTGTTTCCTGGTCTTCCTGAAGTCCACGATCAGTTCCTTGGTCTTTGCCACGTTGAGCTGCAGATGATTCTGCTCACACCACGTGACAAAGGAGTCGACCACAGCCCGGTACTCTGTCTCATCATCCCTGCTGATGCATCCAACCACCGCAGAGTCATCAGAAAACTTCTGAAGATGGAGGTCTCTGTGCAGTGGCTGAAGTCTGTGGTGTAGAGGGTGAAGAGGAAGGGGGAGAGGACAGTCCCCTGTGGTGCCCCTGTGTTGCTAATCACCTTGTCAGACACACACTGTGGGAGACGTACATATTGTGGTCTTCCTGTCAGGTAATCAACAATCCAGGACACCAGAGAAGCATCCACCTGCATCGCTGCTAACTTATCACCCAGGAGGGTCGGCCTGATGGTGTTGAAAGCACTGGAAAAGTCAAAAAACATGACCCTCACAGTGCTCGCCGGCTGGTCCAGATGGGTGTAGACACGATTGAGCAGGTAGATGATGGCGTCCTCTATTCCGAGACGAGGCTGATAAGCGAACTGAAGGGGATCCAGATGTGGTCTTACTATGGGTCGCAGCTGGTCCAGGATGAGCCTTTCCAGGGTCTTCATGATGTGGGAGGTCAGTGCCACGGGCCTGTAATCCTGGGGGCCACTGGGACGAGGCGTCTTTGGTACAGGGACGAGGCATGATGTCTTCCACATCACCGGGACCCTCTGCAGACTCAGACTCAGCATAAACAGTTTATGAAAGACTCCACACAGCTGGGGGGCACAGGCCTTGAGGACAAGGGGACTCACTCCGTCTGGTCCAGCAGACTTGCCTGAGTGAAGTCTCCTCATTTGCATCTCAACCTGGTATTGAGTGAAGGTGATGGGTGGGGGAGGGGTGTCAGGAATCTCACAGGAGGCAACATGTGAAGAGAGAGGCTGGCACAGTGGTGTGGCTCTGGATTCCAGGCTGACTGCAGGTGAGGTTGTGGGGGTGGGAGCAGACACTGTGGTGTCGAATCTATTGAAAAACAGATTCAACTCGTCGGCTCTATTCTCAGCTCCCCTGCTGTTGGTTGGCCTGAATTCAGTGATGGTCTTCATGCCCCTCCACACCTCTCTCATGCTGTTCTGCTGGAGTTTCCACTCCAGCTTCCTCCTGTAATTGTCCTTAGCCTCTCTGATCTTGTCCTTTAGTAACACCTGGACCTTCCTCACCTCCTCTTTGTTGCCCCCTCTGAAAGCCCTCTTCTTGTTGTTGAGGAGGGCTTTGATGTCCTTAGTCACCCACGGCTTGTTATTTGGGTAACAATGAACAGTCTGAGCTGGAACAATGGAGTCGGTGCAGAAAGTTATGTAGTCTGTGATACACTCAGTAAGCCCATTGATGTCCTCGGCGTGAGGCTCACAGAGTGTTTCCCAGTCGGTCACCTCGAAACAGCCCTGTAGTTCCGCTATTGCCTCCTCTGACCACCTCCTAACAGTCCTGGTGGTCACAGGTTCCCTCCTCACAATTGGCACATAGCGGGGGGTGAGGTGAATCAGGTTATGATCTGACCTACCAAGTGGGGGGAGGGAGGAGGAGCTGTATGCATCCTTGACGTTAGCATACAGTAAGTCTAAAGTTTTCTCTCCCCTGGTGGGACAGTCCACATATTGTTTGAATGTTGGTAGTGTATTGTCCAGTGATACATGGTTGAAGTCACCCGAGATCACAATAAAGGCACTCGGGTGCTGAGTCTGTAGCCGAGCTATGGCAGAGTGGATAGTGTCACATGCAGCTGTGGGGTTAGCAGAGGGGGGAACATAAACAGCCACCAAGATGACGTGAGAGAATTCCCTGGGTAAATAATACGGCCTGAGTCCAACAGCACACAGTTCAGTGTCCGGGCAACAAATCCTTTCTTTGATTGTTATGTTGGCAGGGTTACACCACCGGTTGTTAACTAAAACAGCAAGCCCACCTCCTTTACGCTTACCGCTAGCGATGGAGCCACGGAGTGATGTTGGGGTCGCGGTGGAGCTGTCCGTCCACGTACAGCCGGTCCACAGCGATGACAGCGCGGGAGCCCTTCTGGATGAAGCCGCGTCGGATTTTTTTGTTTTCTCTATTGAGCTGGGTAACATTATCTGTGAGACATTTCACCGACTCCCTTAGCGTGGCATTTTCAGCAGCAAGCGTTTCCACCTGCTGCTGGCTGTACTCCAGGGATTCTCGCAAGCATTTAAATTCTCGGTGAAGAATCTCCACCAAGGACACCCTTGCGTCGAAACTGGACAATCGCTTGTCGATTGACTCCAATATGTCGGCAATATCTTTGCCGGCTGGCGATGTTGAGCCGGGGGAATCTGCCTGGCGTTGTCTTTTCGACGACGGCGTCTCAGGTTTGGCTGAGCTGCACACGGGGTCTTCTTCATCACGAGATCCTGAAAGCACTGATCAATATAATCTTGGAGAGTCTCTAAACTCTCCTCGTTGTTCTCCAGGGTGTTGGAGATTATTTAGACAAATAGTGTTAGTTATAAGACAATTGATAAGTGTATTTGGTAATGCTGAAGCTTAAATGAATTTGTTCAAATCTAAACTACCATTTGCTTTAATTTTCGGCCAAAATCTCCGGCGTCTGACGTCAGTTACAACATGAGTCGCTTACCTTGTCCGTCACTTCCGTCACTTACTCACCTGGCTACATTATCCAGCCGACCTGGCTACATTTGCCAGCCGACCTGGCTACACTTGCCGGCCGACCTGGCTACATTATCCAGCCAAACTGGCTACATTTGCCAGCCGACCTGGCTACACTATCCAGCCGACCTGGCTACATTTTCCAGCCGACCTGGCTACATTTTCCAGCCGACCTGGCTACATTTTCCAGCCGACCTGGCTACACTTTCCAGCAGACCTGGCTACACTATCCAGCCAACCTGGCTACACTTTCCAGCCGACCTGGCTACATTTTCCAGCAGACCTGGCTACACTATCCAGCCGACCTGGCTACACTTTCCAGCCGACCTGGCTACACTTTCCAGCCGACCTGGCTACACTATCCAGCCGACCTGGCTACATTTGCCAGCCGACCTGGCTACATTTTTCAGCCGACCTGGCTACACTTTCCAGCCGACCTGGATACACTTTCCAGCCGACCTGGCTACATTTTCCAGCCGACCTGGCTACACTATCCAGCCGACCTGGCTACACTTTCCAGCCGACCTGGCTACACTTTCCAGCCGACCTGGCTACATTTGCCAGCCGACCTGGCTACACTATCCAGCCGACCTGGCTACACTTTCCAGCCGACCTGGCTACACTTTCCAGCCGACCTGGCTACACTTTCCAGCCGACCTGGCTACATTTTCCAGCCGACCTGGCTACATTTTTCCAGCCGACCTGGCTACATTTTCCAGCCGACCTGGCTACATTTTCCAGCCGACCTGGCTACACTTGCCAGCCGACCTGGCTACACTATCCAGCCGACCTGGCTACACTTTCCAGCCGACCTGGCTACACTTTCCAGCCGACCTGGCTACACTATCCAGCCGACCTGGCTACACTTTCCAGCCGACCTGGCTACACTATCCAGCCGACCTGGCTACACTATCCAGCCGACCTGGCTTTATTTTCCAGCCGACCTGGCTACATTTGCCAGCCGACCTGGCTACACTTTCCAGCCGACCTGGCTTTATTTTCCAGCCGACCTGGCTACATTTGCCAGCCGACCTGGCTACACTATCCAGCCGACCTGGCTACACTTTCCAGCCGACCTGGCTACATTTTCCAGCCGACCTGGCTACATTTTCCAGCCGACCTGGCTACACTTTCCAGCCGACCTGGCTACACTTTCCAGCCGACCTGGCTACATTTTTCCAGCCGACCTGGCTACATTTTCCAGCCGACCTGGCTACATTTTCCAGCCGACCTGGCTACACTTGCCAGCCGACCTGGCTACACTTGCCAGCCGACCTGGCTACACTTTCCAGCCGACCTGGCTACACTTTTCAGCCGACCTGGCTACACTTTTCAGCCGACCTGGCTACACTTTCCAGCCGACCTGGCTACACTATCCAGCCGACCTGGCTACACTTGCCAGCCGACCTGGCTACACTATCCAGCCGACCTGGCTACACTTTCCAGCCGACCTGGCTACACTTTCCAGCCGACCTGGCTACACTATCCAGCCGACCTGGCTACACTTACCAGCCGACCTGGCTACAATTGCCAGCCGACCTGGCTACATTTTCCAGCCGACCTGGCTACACTATCCAGCCGACCTGGCTACACTATCCAGCCGACCTGGCTACACTTGCCAGCCGACCTGGCTACACTATCCAGCCGACCTGGCTACACTTACCAGCCGACCTGGCTACATTTTCCAGCCAACCTGGCTACACTATCCAGCCGACCTGGCTACATTTGCCAGCCGACCTGGCTACACTATCCAGCCGACCTGGCTACACTTGCCAGCCGACCTGGCTACATTTTCCAGCCAACCTGGCTACACTATCCAGCCGACCTGGCTACATTTTCCAGCCGACCTGGTGTTAAGGTTCAAAATATTGGGGATGGAGACAAGAGAAAAAACCACAATAACAACACTGGTCCGGCCGGGTTGAGTCAAACGATGATTTTAATGAACACACGCGTGGGAGATGGACACTGATGCAGACAGCCTCAAAATCTCAAAATGGTGGAGCATTGCTCAAACTTTTATAGCCTCTGGTGTCTCCACCTTATCATAAAAAGCCTAAACATTCACATGCTTTCCCTCACACAGCGCCTAAGCTACGACCTTGGCTCCCTCTTTATCTGCTCCTGCTGAGATGGGGCAGAAAACTCCAGTATGTTCTGTTCTCTTCTAATCAGACAAATAAGGCGATGACTTTCTGCAAACAGTATTTCTTATAACTCAGCAGTATAATGCATCATAAAACAGTATCATTCATTCACAATAAATTAACAGTTTAATGTAATGCGAATCAGTTAAACTAATGTAATAGTTATCAGCTTCTTCTAATTCAGGAGAATAATGCAAACTAAAACTACATAATAATTCACAATCTTTAATTCATTAACATGGCATAAACTAACACTACAATCCAACACTGGCTACACTATCCAGCCGACCTGGCTACACTTTCCAGCCGACCTGGCTACACTTGCCAGCCGACCTGGCTACACTTGCCAGCCGACCTGGCTACACTTGCCAGCCGACCTGGCTACACTTTCCAGCCGACCTGGCTACATTTGCCAGCCGACCTGGCTACACTATCCAGCCGACCTGGCTACAATTTCCAGCCGACCTGGCTACATTTTCCAGCCGACCTGGCTACACTATCCAGCCGACCTGGCTACATTTTCCAGCCGACCTGGCTACACTTGCCAGCCGACCTGGCTGCACTTGCCAGCCGACCTGGCTGCACTTGCCAGCCGACCTGGCTACACTTTCCAGCCGACCTGGCTACATTTTCCAGCCGACCTGGCTACACTTTCCAGCCGACCTGGCTACACTTTCCAGCCGACCTGGCTACACTTTCCAGCCGACCTGGCTACATTTTCCAGCCGACCTGGCTACACTTTCGGCTGGATAGCCAGGCGCTGTGTGAGGGAAAGCATGTGAATGTTTAGGCTTTTTATGATAAGGTGGAGACACCAGAGGCTATAAAAGTTTGAGCAATGCTCCACCATTTTGAGATTTTGAGGCTGTCTGCATCAGTGTCCATCTCCCACGCGTGTGTTCATTAAAATCATCGTTTGACTCAACCCGGCCGGACCAATATCCCCAATATTTTGAACCTTAACACCAGGTTGGCTGGAAAATGTAGCCAGGTCGGCTGGGTAGTGTAGCCAGGTCGGCTGGAAAGTGTAGCCAGGTCGGCTGGAAAATGTAGCCAGGTCGGCTGGATAATGTAGCCAGGTCGGCTGGAAAATGTAGCCAGGTCGGCTGGCAAGTGTAGCCAGGTCGGCTGGATAGTGTAGCCAGTGTTGGATTGTAGTGTTAGTTTATGCCATGTTAATGAATTAAAGATTGTGAATTATTATGTAGTTTTAGTTTGCATTATTCTCCTGAATTAGAAGAAGCTGATAACTATTACATTAGTTAAACTGATTTGCATTACATTAAACTGTTTATTTATTGTGAATGAATGATACTTTTTTATGATGCATTATACTGCTGAGTAGCCAGGTCGGCTGGTAAGTGTAGCCAGGTCGGCTGGATAGTGTAGCCAGGTCGGCTGGCAAGTGTAGCCAGGTCGGCTGGATAGTGTAGCCAGGTCGGCTGGATAGTGTAGCCAGGTCGGCTGGAAAGTGTATCCAGGTCGGCTGGCAAGTGTAACCAGGTCGGCTGGAAAGTGTAGCCAGGTCGGCTGGAAAATGTAACCAGGTCGGCTGGAAAGTGTAGCCAGGTCGGCTGGAATATGTAGCCAGGTCGGCTGGAAAGTGTAGCCAGGTCGGCTGGAAAGTGTAGCCAGGTCGGCTGGCAAGTGTAGCCAGGTCGGCTGGAAAGTGTAGCCAGGTCGGCTGGATAGTGTAGCCAGTGTTGGATTGTAGTGTTAGTTTATGCCATGTTAATGAATGAAGCTGATAACTATTACATTAGTTAAACTGATTTGCATTACATTAAACTGTTAATTTATTGTGAATGAATGATATTGTTTTATGATGCATTATACTGCTGAGTTATAAGAAATACTGTTTGCAGAAAGTCATCGCCTTATTTGTCTGATTAGAAGAGAACAGAACATACTGGAGTTTTCTGCCCCATCTCAGCAGGAGCAGATAACCGGGGAGCCAAGGTCGTAGCTTAGGCGCTGTGTGAGGGAAAGCATGTGAATGTTTAGGCTTTTTATGATAAGGTGGAGACACCAGAGGCTATAAAAGTTTGAGCAATGCTCCACCATTTTGAGATTTTGAGGCTGTCTGCATCAGTGTCCATCTCCCACGCGTGTGTTCATTAAAATCATCGTTTGACTCAACCCGGCCGGACCAGTGTTGTTATTGTGGTTTTTTCTCTTGTCTCCATCCCCAATATTTTGAACCTTAACACCAGGTCGGCTGGCAAATGTAGCCAGGTCGGCTGGATAGTGTAGCCAGGTCGGCTGGAAAATGTAGCCAGGTCGGCTGGATAGTGTAGCCAGGTCGGCTGGAAAGTGTAGCCAGGTCGGCTGGATAGTGTAGCCAGGTCGGCTGGCAAGTGTAGCCAGGTCGGCTGGAAAATGTAGCCAGGTCGGCTGGAAAGTGTAGCCAGGTTGGCTGGAAAGTGTAGCCAGGTCGGCTGGATAGTGTAGCCAGGTCGGCTGGAAAGTGTAGCCAGGTCGGCTGGAAAATGTAGCCAGGTCGGCTGGAAAGTGTAGCCAGGTCGGCTGGAAAAATGTAGCCAGGTCGGCTGGAAAAATGTAGCCAGGTCGGCTGGAAATTGTAGCCAGGTCGGCTGGAAAATGTAGCCAGGTCGGCTGGATAGTGTTGCCAGGTCGGCTGGCAAATGTAGCCAGGTCGGCTGGATAATGTAGCCAGGTCGGCTGGAAAGTGTAGCCAGGTCGGCTGGCAAGTGTAGCCAGGTCGGCTGGAAAGTGTAGCCAGGTCGGCTGGAAAGTGTAGCCAGGTCGGCTGGAAAATGTAGCCAGGTCGGCTGGCAAGTGTAGCCAGGTCGGCTGGATAGTGTAGCCAGGTCGGCTGGAAAATGTAGCCAGGTCGGCTGGATAGTGTAGCCAGGTCGGCTGGAAAGTGTAGCCAGGTCGGCTGGCAAGTGTAGCCAGGTCGGCTGGATAGTGTAGCCAGGTCGGCTGGAAAATGTAGCCAGGTCGGCTGGATAGTGTAGCCAGGTCGGCTGGAAAGTGTAGCCAGGTCGGCTGGAAAATGTAGCCAGGTCGGCTGGATAGTGTAGCCAGGTCGGCTGGAAAATGTAGCCAGGTCGGCTGGAAAATGTAGCCAGGTCGGCTGGAAAGTGTAGCCAGGTCGGCTGGAATATGTAGCCAGGTCGGCTGGAAAATGTAGCCAGGTCGGCTGGCAAGTGTAGCCAGGTCGGCTGGAAAATGTAGCCAGGTCGGCTGGCAAGTGTAGCCAGGTCGGCTGGAAAATGTAGCCAGGTCGGCTGGCAAATGTAGCCAGGTCGGCTGGAAAATGTAGCCAGGTCGGCTGGCAAATGTAGCCAGGTCGGCTGGAAAATGTAGCCAGGTCGGCTGGCAAGTGTAGCCAGGTCGGCTGGATAGTGTAGCCAGGTCGGCTGGATAGTGTAGCCAGGTCGGCTGGCAAATGTAGCCAGCCTCAAAATCTCAAAATGGTGGAGCATTGCTCAAACTCTTATAGCCTCTGGTGTCTCCACCTTATCACAAAAAGCCTAAACATTCACATGCTTTCCCTCACACAGCGCCTAAGCTACGACCTTGGCTCCCCGGTTATCTGCTCCTGCTGAGATGGGGCAGAAAACTCCAGTATGTTCTGTTCTCTTCTAATCAGACAAATAAGGCGATGACTTTCTGCAAACAGTATTTCTTATAACTCAGTAGTATAATGCATCATAAAACAGTATCATTCATTCACAATAAATTAACAGTTTAATGTAATGCGAATCAGTTAAACTAATGTAATAGTTATCAGCTTCTTCTAATTCAGGAGAATAATGCAAACTAAAACTACATAATAATTCACAATCTTTAATTCATTAACATGGCATAAACTAACACTACAATCCAACAATTCCCCCTGATGAGGTCATTAGAATGATGACCTCACAAACACCCTTCAATTCAGCGTGGCCGGGTTCATCTCTTCTCACTCCTGAGGTCCTTTGTCCCCCTGAGGGGCGAACCATATGTGGGATGACCTCTATGTTTGCGCAATTCAGATGCAAGAAAAACTATGATTCCAACAGTAGCAGGTACAGATGACACTCTCCTTGTCTCCCACAGCTTTCAGCCTTTATTCTATTGCTGCAGCTACCAGTGTCGTCCAGTTGGGTGATCCTCTGCTCTTCATTCTTCAACCTTAGGGGTTAGACAACCCTTCAGTCGTGGCACAGATCAGGGGATTATTCTGCCCCGGTTTCAAACAACGATCTGTGTATTCTCCAGAAAAGGAACAGGAAGGTGTCCCCAATATATCAGTCCGGACAGTCACGCCGAACGAAGCTTCTGACCTTCAAAAGACCGAGTGCCAACTCGTTATAAGCACATTTGCAAGGTGTGTCTGAAAATTATTGAAACCCCTCTTTTTAACAAAAGACAAAGAAATTAACAAATCTTCTAAGCGCTATTCAGTTCATTTCAATGAGTAATGATTAAACATGAAAGTGATAGTTTATGCTTTTTCACTGATTCTCTAAAAGGTCCGTCTTCCCGGACCGCTATTAGCTTAAGCTTTACCATTCCTAAATTATTAAAGACACAAATGAAGTTATAAAATGTTCAAATAATCCTGGTTTGATGTTAAAGCTCAACCTTCCCCCCTTTTTTGACACATTCCAATGTGTCAAATCAACGGAGCTAGAACATTCAAAAAAAAAAAAAAAAAAAGTTAGGCAGCTACAAAGTTTCCCAGACTCTTAAGGTGATCCGCGTGTAACGTTCTGACTCAGGTATTTAATATTTTAATAAATGTCGTTTAATTAACTGCCACTATTTAAACTAACCTTAAAGACATAATTGAAGCAAAGATCACAAAGAATAACATGATATCAGTGTTTTGTAAGCGCGTGCGGCCCAGCTGTCAGCTACATAAAAAAGGATCCTGGGGTTATCGGTCTCTCAGAAACAGTTCATAACTTCAACTCATTCATGTCACCTAAAAGGTAAACCTGTTTCTTCATCACAGCTCTGATGATTCAGTAAGGACATCTCCTGGTTTCATCTTCATGTTTCCCTCTCACCACATATCCAAACCGACATCATGACCAGCAGCTTTACAGCTGTGGCTCCAGCAAACATCAGCTGATACTAGAAATTAATATTAAATAAATTCTAACAACAGCTGATCAAGCTTAAACGTGCTGCTGTTGTTTAGCGCGACATCCGCTGGTTTCCTCTTTCTGGCACAAAGTGGGCGATAAATAAATGAGAGAGAAAAGCCGATCAGCTGATCATTGATCAGTTTCATGATTGAAGTAGCAACAGGAGAGGGAGGGGGAGAGGATGAGAGAAGAAGAGGCAGCTGTGCAGCGTAACGACAGAATAACTCCAGCTTTGTGTCTTTTTCCATTCTAGCTAAAGTTCGGGACAAACTGCATCTCTTCTCAGCTCAATACGAAACGTGTAATATTTTCTCTGATTGAGGGACCATTCCATTTTTTTAAGGAGCCGTTGGCAACTCTACTAACCTTATGAATAAAATAAAGTTCACTATCAGTAACATCATAGCACCCACCCACCTAAAAACTCCGTCAAGCTGGCTAGAACGCAGTACGAGTTATTGCAACTGACGGTAAAAAGTCAGCACAACGAAAATAAACTCCACCTAAACTTGGTTTATATCTGACTAGGGATGGGTATTGATAAGATTTTCACGATTCCGATTCCATTTTCGATTCTGTTTAACGATTCGATTCTTTATCGATTCTTATTTTTAAAAAGGAGAACACTAAGGTCGATTAGCTTAGAACTTTGTTTTTTATCTTCTCTTTGAACAAGATAGAAATCTAGGAGTAACATGGCCTTACAAACCCAACAGTGAGATCTTAAGAGATCCAGCCTACGGCTCTTCAATGGGGTGTCACAGGGTCCCCAGGAAAAAAAATGTAAATGTAAAATAATAAAATAAATATTCTTCTGTAGCAATAACAAAGTGTAACATAAATTATTCTGTAGCAATTACACAAGAATATCCAGTAATGTCCCTGCCTACAATTAAACACATGCACTTACCAAAGTGAAATCGGGGGCATCTGCTGTGGCAAATGGGTGCAAGCCTTTGACCACAAACTTAGTCACTGCTCGGTGACATTCGTCTATCCTGGCCTGAAAGGAGACGCTACCGGTAGACTGCAGCGAGAACTGGCAGCATCTGAGCCAGACTCTGTCTGTCTGTCTCATCACGGTCACCTAAATGCACAGTAATGGCAGGTTTTGTAATAAGGCAGATCGCGCTAACATAATATGCACTGTTAGTTGATTATTTACCTGCCGCATTAACGGGCGAGGACGTGCAAACGTTACCGCTGCTGCTGGGTTGAGATTCACGAGTCCGGAGCGGAATTAAAAACACGACATTCATTTAAGGTCATCGCGTGTTTTGTGAGCAAATGCTTTTGCATATTCATAGTGTTTCCTCCCTTAAATGAAATATCTACTTTGCAAGTATTGCAAGTTGCCCTGTTGTCATCCGTTCTCGTAAAGTATAACCAAGCTTTTGAGCATTTGAGCCGCTGGCGCCGTGTTTCCTGCCAGGTAAATGACGCTCCGCAACGTGGTGACGTCATTCGGGGCGACTGGAATCAATAAGGGAATCGTTTGCAAAAATGGCAAACAATTCCAAGGAATTGAAACAGTGGGAACCGGTTCTCAACAAGAACCAGGTTTCGATACCCATCCCTAGGTGTGCGTAATTATTCAGCCCCCTGAGTCAACACTTTGTAGAACCAGCTTTTGCTGCAGTTCCAGCTGCCAGTCTTTTAGGGTCTGTCTCTACCAGCTTTGCACATCTACAGACTGAAATCTTTGCCCATTCTTCTTTGAAACAGCTCCAGCTCAGTCAGATTAGATGGACAGCGTTTGTGAACAGCAGTTTTCAGATCTTGCCACAGATTCTGGATTGGATTTAGATCTGGACTTTGACTGGGCCATTCTAACACATGGATATGTTTTGTTTTAAACCATCCCATTGTTGCCCTGGCTTTATGTTCAGGGTCGTTGTCCTGCTGGAAGGTGAAGCTCCGCCCCAGTCTCAAGTCTTTTGCAGACTCCAAGAGGTTTTCTTCCAAGCTTGCTCTGTATTTGGCTCCATCCATCTTCCCATCAACTCTGACCAGCTTCCCTGTCCCTGCTGAAGAGAAGCCCCCCCAGAGCATGATGCTGCCACCACCATATCTGACAGTGGGGATGGTGTGTTCAGAGTGATGTGCAGCGTTTTGCATTTTGGCCAAAAAGTTCCATGTTGGTCTCATCTGAGCAGAGCAGCTTCTTCCACATGTTTGCTGTGTCCCCCACATGGCTTGTGGCAAACTGCAAACGGGACTTCTTCTGGTTTCCTGTTAACAATGGCTTTCTTCTTGCCACTCTTCCATAAAGGCCAACTTTGTGCAGTGCATGACTAATAGTTGTCCTATGGACAGATTCCCCCACCTGAGCTGTAGATCTCTGCAGCTCGTCCAGAGTCACCATGGGCCTCTTGGCTGCATTTCTGATCAGCGCTCTCCTTGTTCGGCCTGAGTTTAGGTGGACGGCCTTGTCTTGGTAGGTTTACAGTTGTGCCATACTCCTTCCATTTCTGGATGATGGCTTGAACAGTGGGATGTTCAAGGCTTGGGAAATCTTTGTGTAGCCTAAGCCTGCTTTAAATTTCTCAATAACTTTATCCCTGACCTGTCTGGTGTGGTCTTTGGACTTCATGGTGTTGTTGCTCCCAATATTCTCTTAGACAACCTCTGAGGCCGTCACAGAGCAGCTGTATCTGTACTGACATTAGATTACACACAGGTGCACTCTGTTTAGTCATTAGCACTCATCAGGCAACGTCTATGTGCAACTGACTGCACTCAGACCAAAGGGGGCTGAATAATTACACACACCCCACTTTGCAGTTATTTGTAAAAAATGTTTGGAATCATGTCTGATTTTCGTTCCACTTCTCACGTGTGCACCACTTTGTGTTGGTCTTTCACCTGGAATTCCAATAAAATTGATTCATGTTTGTGGCCGTAATGTGACAAAATGTGGGAAAGTTCAAGGGGGCTGAATACTTTTGCAAGCCACTGTAAAATGCTGTGTTTACTTACTGTTTACTTTAAAAGTGTTTACTTTATGAAGTGCCTTGAGATGACTGTTGTTGTGATATACCGCTATATAAATAAACTGAATTGAAACACTGACAGAAAATTGATGAATGTTTTCTTCACATTTACCGTCTTTATAGAGGCAGTAGATACCTACATGGCAGCACCAAAGGAATGAAAAATTGAATTTTTGCTGAATCTGTCCCCTTAAAAAGTGCTCTCCAGTACACGTTTCAACAATGACTATTAAGAATAATACATATTTCACAATAATATTGTCTTATTTGAATATATAAGGATGTTGTGTGCGATGAACCTAACTCAAATTGAAGCTAGAAAATAAAGCGTACCAGTCGATGTCATCGCACTAATGCAAGGGTGAAAAAAAACGGGTGAAAAAAATGTAATTGGTTGATTGCATTTAATTGATGGGTTTATCATTAGTACTGACCAAACTACTGATTGCCATGATATCCTTGATCTTTTGGCCCTTTGCTCCTTTGCTGCCCTCAAAAATTTGCATCAGCTTGTCTGTTAAGTTGTCCAGCTGAGCCAACCCATATGGAAAAGATATATATAAATCTTATAAAGTTTGTATCTGTCTTGTGTGAAACTTGTATGAAAAGCATATAAGAGTGAAAACAGATATAAGATCCCTTGAAAAATTATATAATGAAACTTGTATGTTTTGGATACTTACTAAAACAATGTATGAAATTAATGAAAAAGTGGCCTGCAGGGGTTTTGTAGTGATCTGCGCGAACTCTGCATTCACCTGGAAATAAAACATACATAAATATAGTAAACTAGAAGTTTAAATACAGACTGTTGAATCAACACACTTAAAGTTTCTGAAAATTTGAACCATCCGTGAAGTTTGTCAAGACCTAAACTGTTTGTAGCTGAATTTTAAGTTTGACGTGTCCTTTTCCATGACAACAGCATTCACAGTTAATTTAGCCTTTTCTTATAATACCGTTATAGGGGTTTTCCCTACACAGCACTACTCAGCATGACTTTGATGGTAGCCTTTCGGTTAGACAGCCTTTTCCAATAGCATGATTCGCCATTTCCCCCCCAAATTTTTAGTACCTGCTTCATTGTGGTTCATGTTGAAAATCACCCCCATTATTGGGTGGTGACGTGGTGACATCATTTGGGGCGACTGGAATCGATAAGGGAATCGTTTGCAAAAATGGCAAACAATTCCAAGGAATTGAAACAGTGGGAACCGGTTCTCAACAAGAACCGGGTTTCGATACCCATCCCTACACATCAGTGCTGACATGTCCCTAACATAACTGGACAGGTGGATGACTTTTAATGAAGGTGTAAACTATTAATAGAGGTCTAAACTTTTTATTATTTTTTATTATTTTCTTATTTATACCTGGCTTTTTGACCATGACTGTTCTGTTTTCCGTCCGTTAGATCAATCAGCTTTGCTTGATTAACTGTATTCAGACTAAAATACTTTAAAGGCTAGCTTCAAAGCCAAATGGTGCTCAACTGTTTCTTTGTGACAGGACTGGCAGCCAGTATGACCCAAAACACAAGAATCAGTTTTTAATGAAGAATAAAGTCTATAAAAATATGATTTTTGAGTTCTAGAGGTTGTTCCTTTAATGAATGTTGGCAATCTTGATAACCCAGCAAACCAGAGTTTTCACACAATATTTTAGGTTACATTATAACTAGGGATGGGTATCGAAAACCGGATGGGTATCGAAAAAAATCTAAATTTTAGATAGAAGCTAGCGAGCTAACTTCCTGCTAACTTCTAACTCCGTTAAATGTCATAAATTCCGTTTTCATGGATGCCTGGATGTTAAACTCAATTGTTACACCTGGTAGAGCAGAACGCTGATCATTTTATTAAAGATGAAAGACTTTAGATAGTTTTTCAACTCTCAGTAATGCCACAGTGATCGTTTGATATATGGACCTGCAGCGGAGTTTAGGCCCAGACACGACGTCAGACTGAACAATCGGATTAGGGGGGAAATTCCAACAGTGTGCACTATGTGCTTCGAATATTGTGTGTAGTTTTTGTTGTATACAGTTGTCAGCCAGGCATCTAACTATGAAAAAATTACACTCCAAAAGACCCCGGGCTTCTGAAAAAACAACCCCAGCTTAAGCCCAGTAAGCCACCCCGATCCAAAGTATTCAGAATACGTTACTCTCATTGAGTAACATAACAGAATGTTACAAAATACATTTTGGGCATGTATTCTGTAATCTGTAGTGGAATACATTTTAAAAGTAACCTTCCCAACACTGAATCAGAATTTGCACAACTCATTTCAGTTGTTCTATATTTGGAAGTAAACTTGGCTAGTGTTTTGTATTGTGTATTGTACTGAATAAGTACAATACACAAGGCCACCACCATCGTCCCCGTGCCCAAGAAGTCTTCTGTGTCCTGTCTCAATGACTACCGCCCTATCGCACTTACACCCACCATCATGAAGTGCTTCGAACGGCTCGTCATGAGACACATCAAGACCCTGCTGCCCCCCTCACTGGACCCAATGCAATTTGCATACCGCCATAACCGCTCAACGGACGACGCCATCTCCACTGCACTCCATCTTGCCCTGACACACTTGGACAAGAAGGACTCACACGTCCGAATGCTGTACATAGATTTCAGCTCAGCATTTAACACGATCATCCCCCAACAACTGATCGGAAAGCTGAGCCTGTTGGGCCTGAACACCTCCCTCTGCAACTGGATCCTGGACTTTCTGACCGGAAGGCCTCAGTCAGTACGGATCGGGAACTGCACCTCCAGCACCACCACACTGAGCACTGGGGCCCCACAAGGCTGTGTGCTCAGTCCTCTGCTGTTCACACTGCTGACTCATGACTGTGTAGCAACACACAGTTCAAATCACATCATTAAATTCGCTGATGACACGACCGTGGTGGGTCTCATTAGCAAGAACGACGAGTCAGCGTACAGAGAGGAAGTGCAGAGACTAACGGACTGGTGTAAGGACAACAACCTGTCTCTGAATGTTGACAAGACAAAAGAGATGGTTGTTGACTTTAGGAGGACACGAGGCGACCACTCACCGCTGAGCATCAACGGCTCCTCTGTGGAGATCGTTGACAGCACCAAATTCCTGGGCGTACACCTGGAGAAGGACCTCGGCTGGTCCCTCAACACCAGCTCCCTGCACAAGAAAGCCCAACAGCGTCTCTTCTTTCTGAGAAGACTGAGAAAGGCCCGGCTTCCACCACCGATCCTGACCACCTTCTATAGAGGAACTATTGAGAGCATCCTGAGCGGCTGCATCACTGTCTGGTTTGGGAGCTGTGCCATATCAGACCGCAAGACCCTACAGCGGATAGTGGGAACAGCAGAGAAGATCATCGGGGTCTCTCTACCCTCTATTGAGGACATCTACACCACACGCTGCATTCGCAAAGCCACCAGCATTGTGGCTGATCGGACACACCCCTCTCACACACTCTTTACACTCCTGCCATCTGGAAAAAGGTACCGAAGCATTCGGGCACGCACATCCAGACTGTGCAACAGCTTTTTTCCACAAGCCATCCGTCTCCTCAGCAAAAAGGGACTGACTGATAAACACGCACACACACACATACACTAACATTATCACTCAGCTTAACTCAAATACCTCAAAACATTGAGACTGGACTGACTAACCAACACAAAGCGCAAACACACTGACCTACACCACCAAACCATCGCACACACCAACCTGTAAATGCTCTTTTGCACAATATTATTACTAGATATATTATATATTATTTTTTTTGCACTAACTTGTCTTGTAGCACCTTGGTTCCTGGAGGAACGTTGTTTCGCCTCACTGTATTTTTAAACTGTATATGGTTGAAGTGACAATAAAGTTGAACTTGAACTTGAAAGGCATAAGGTAAAAAAAAAAAAAAAATGCAGGCTGTAATGTAAAACACCTTTAGTTCTTTTTTTAATTTTACCTGCTTTAAAGATGTTAACAGAAACCGAATATCTCCAGTAGATGGCGATGGTGCATTACAGTAATATCCATAACAAGGCAAACAAAGATTTGTACCAAAAAGGAACACCCACCAAAGATTCATCATAGTAAAACATTAGATCACATGTCCACTTTATTCCATATTTTCATGTTAGTTATTGGCTGTTATATTTAGATCTTAACATGAAGTAATATACTTTTGCCATTTCGGATGTGTGGGGCTTGTTGAAGCTGCCATAGCGATGTCCTGCAAGTCCAGTAATATTTACATCTGATATGACCTCGTTTGTATTTGGTGCCAATAAGTAGAAATATTAACTGAAAGACCTGAGATCATCTTTAATCTGACAAAGTCAGTAATGAAGTTGTGATTTAGTTTTTGGACTGCTTGAACTAATCAGTAAAATGAGTCACAGATGCAGACAGACCAAAGATCCAGCTCAAAATGTTTATTAAGATGAACAGATCAGAAACATTTCCAAATGTCAGACAGCTTAGAAGCAGAGCCATACCCTGATAACATCCATCGCTCCATGTGACATTTCGCACAAAAACACCACAACATACAAGAACTGATGCCAGCTTTAAAGCCAGGAAATCAGGAAAGAATCAGCTGGAGCAGAAGTGAGTTTACTTCAAAGCCTGTGTTGTTAACATGCTGACTCCAGGCTCACTTCTACGTCTCAGCATTTAGCTCTTGTCACCCAGAGTGTGCTTGTCAAACAGGTACTCTGCCATCTTGTTGTTGTGGGCATCCATGCGGGTGAGGTTAGTGATGTGGTCACCCAGCTTCTTGATGGACTTCACCTGCTCATCCAGGTAGTGGCTCTCCAGGAAGTCACACAGCTGGGAAAACAAACTACAGTTAACATTTGATGATTTGTCAAACATACACAGCATCAACTAGTTCAGTCTTTAACCCCAAACTCTTCCCTCCAACTCCCACTTACATGAGGGTCATTATGCTGAGAAGCCAGCTTGTGCAGGTCCAGCAGAGCCTGGTTGACATTCTTCTCCAGCTGCAGAGCACACTGCATGGCCTCCAGCCCGCTGCCCCACTCATCACGCTCTGGTTTCTGCACAACAAACAATTCTGTTAGAGACTGAACACTTGTTTTAAGCTCTGTGTACACATTACACACTAACGCTAACAACAAGAGAACAAGTGTCATAACACTGCTCATTAATCCCAGTTTCTGTGTTAGAGACACAGTCAGGTATGTCACAGCAGGACTGGTTCAGTTTGTACACACCTTGATGTCCTGGAGTAAGACGCGACCTCCTCTCTTGTTCTGGAAGGACAGCAGCTTGTCAGCGTGCTCCCTCTCCTCATGGCTGTTCTCCTTGAAGAAGTGGGAGAAGCCTGGCAGGGCCACATCATCACGGTCAAAGTAGAAGGCCTGACAAATCAGACACAGGTTATTAGTACACAGCACCAATTATTCTGCAAATACAGCATCGTGACAAACAGTTATGGAGACAGACATGATTCATGATGGACAGTTCAGCTGGTTTAGACCGAGGTAACTGCTGAACTCGAGACTAAAGAAAAGCCAAACGAAGCACGACGCAGCATTTGGGTTTTTCGGTGATGTGTTTGGGGTGAAAATACACTCCGCATCTGGCAACCTGCCCAACTGTGATAAACAACCAACAAACGAGCTGCGACTGAAATCATGCATTACTGAAATTAGCAACAACATACCGGACTTTACATTTAACGACTACTCCGTTCTCTTTGTCTAGCATTAAGCTAATATAGCTTGAGACTAAGGTTATTACAGACATCAGCATCACATGACGTGTTCTCACCATAGAAGTGTAGGTGTAAGACGCAAACAGCTCCATGTTCACCATCCGGTTGATGGCGGCCTCGCAGTCGCGGTGGTAGTTCTGGCGCACTTGGGACTCCATTTCGGCTGGCGTTTCTTGTGCTTTTTATTAACAAAAACGGTGCAAAAATAAAGCTTCACGTCGACTTTATGTGTAGTGTTCAAGTAGAAAAGGGTTTTTCTTCCGAAGTGCAGAGTAGCTGAAATACAAAGCGGGACGAAGTCAAGAAGTTCCGTTCAAACACTGTTGAAGCAAGAACTCCTCAAAGATTTCTCCCCTGGTGTGAAACGGCACACTCGCGGGTCCCTGTATTTATACTCCACCGGAAGTGCTCGTGCAAGATGTGACGTATGTTTCCACCAATCACTGAGCCGGGGCGTCTGTACCAGCTGTGACTCACAGGATGAAGTTGCATTTTTTTCTCCTCCTGATTCGTAGAAATCTCATCATCCACTTTAATGTTTAATGTGACCTGCTGGGAGATAGTCACGTGCAATGACAAAGCATTTTCCGTAGTTCAACAGGTAACAAGCAACATGGGTAAAATATATAAAGATTTTCTCAAAAAACATGTAGACGTCCTGATGGACATGAGAGCCGATATGCACACGCACATGGTATGAATGTATTTGTTTAATACTGTTTAAAAATACTGTTTAAAACGTTTATTCCAAACCTTGCTTCCAATGTGCCAGACCGTCCGCTAATTTTTAAATAGCAGTACTTTCCTAGCCTTTTCAAGGGCTTTTAAGCTCTAAGTTTTAATATGGAGATTGGTGGCTTTTTTACTCATTTTCATTCCTGCAATGATTCATGCATAAAAAAAAGGAACAAAACTCAAGTGATGAATCAGTCGTGTCTACTCCTAACAGAGAACTTAGCAAAGAACCTATTTTAAATTATAGCTTTTGGCACTTTGTTACTAGCTGTGTATAACAAAGGACATAATTTATTTCAATTTCTTTAGTTGAATCTACCACCAGTCCTGAAGATAACACAGATTAACAGACATAAACAGACATTTTCTCCCCCATCAACATCTATCTTCCGGTACTACGTTACTAGGCTGCCTATTTAAGCGGCTCTTACTCAGTACCTGTGTGGTACCATTACCACAGATCACACGTCCAAAAGACCTCAGCAACTACAAGCTAGTAGCACTGACCTCACATCTGAAGAAGACCCTCGACAGGCTAGTACTGAAGCATCTTCAGCCCCGGTTAGGTCTCCATTGAATCAACTGCAAAAGCCTATCAGTCTAGCATTGGGGTGGATGATGTCATCATCTACCTCCTGCACCGAGATCGTGCTACCTGAAGAAGCCTGGAAGCACAGTTAGGCTAATGTTCTTTCTCTAGTTTCTCCAGTGCTAACCCCATCCAACCTGGACTTGTGAGGGACAAGCAGTCAGGGGTGGACTACTACCTGTCCCAATAGATATTGGACTATCGCACTGGCTACCCACAGTATGTGAGGATGCAAGGCTGTGTTTCTGACAGGCTGGTCTTCAGTACAGGGCCCTATAAAGAACTGTGCTAGCACTATTCCCGTTCACTCTCTACACTGCAGACAGTTACCAACCTAGACTGTCATCTGCAAGAGTTTCCTGATGACTCTGCCATAGTTGGCCTTATTAAAAGTGAGGATGACTCAGAATAAAGACAGTGGACTCAGGAGTTTGTGGACTAGTGCCAGCAGAACCATCTCCAGTTCAACACGGGAAAACCAGGAGCTGGTGGTGAATTTCCACAGGGGCAGACCCACCACACCAACACCAGTGAACATCTAGGGAACTGAGACCCTGAGTCCCTCACCCAGTGGTTTTGGAGAGCTTGCCAAAGTGATAGAATTATGATCCCTCTTAGCCATGGACTGACCTCCCCAAAGCTCGACCTTAACATTACTGAAGCAGTGTAAGAGTACAGAACAAAAAGAGGCCAACAAAGAAGAGCTTTGCACGTTCTTTAAGAAGAAGCCTGGAGAACTATTCCTAAAAACTGCATAGAGAAATGACAAGAATGCTATCTACGAGAGTTCAGCCTGTGGTATATAGAATATGTAGGATGAAGGTTTTCATACCAAAGTATTGACTTTAAAGCTCGGTAAAAATGTGAAAACTAGATTTTCATGTATGTATGCAGATGTTCCAGTACATCTTTGAACGTCCTTTTTTGTGGCAAAATATAAAGGACAGGTGCTTCAGGACGGTATATTCAGGACTTTACTGTGCTGTATAAAAGTTAGATTATTTGAGTTAACGCTGGCCTAGTACATAAAACCTGCACAAACTGAAGCTGATTCAGCTGATGTAACACATGACATCCAAAAACTGCTGATAATGGTGCTTACAACCAAACTGTTTTTTATTGCATTGCTCAACACCACAGTGCTGTTGACAGGAATTTCTCAGGCTAAAGCATTACTACTGCTGAGTGAAAACAACCTAAGAAATGTATTTTTATATACTTTTATATCAGCCTATTTATGTAAAAGTAGCTTTTTCAATGAAACCTTCAAGAATATCATCGCAGCAGAGGTATGTAACACACATTTGAAGATTATTCAGTGTGCTGCAGTCTCACATACTTAATTCATCCATTCTCTTCTGCTTATCCTTTTTCATGGTTGCCTAGGACGGGCTTTTTCAGAGCCTATCCCAGGTGTCCCAAGAGGCAGGCTACACCCTGGACAGGTCGCTACTCTGTCGCAGGGCTAACACATAGACACAGACAACCATTCACACTCGCATTCAATTTAGAGTTTCGAACGAACCTATCCCCGCTAACTACATGTCTTTGGACTGTGGGAGGAAGCCGGAGTACCCGGACAGAACCCACGCAAACACACGGAGAACATGCAAACTCCACACAGAAAGACCCTGGCCTGATGTCAGAATTGAACTCAGGACCTTGTTGCTTTGAGGCAGCCATCGTGACACCGTGCTGCCCTACCCCTGGATTTACTTACTTTAGTTGATCTGTACCAGGAACCCAAGAACTTCTTATTTGAGTTCTTTTTTCCTCTTGTTTCTGTACCAGCCAATCACCATCTCACTCAAGAAGGCATACTCATCTTAGACTATTTATTATCTTTATGCGCATCAGTATGTAAGCCTTTTGGCTTAACATGGCATTTCACACACAGTGGGAGTCATGCTTTCAGGTCCACAATGAATGACCGTCTTCATGTCTGCGGACGACAAAACAGACGTGGAGACGGTCATTCATTGAGGACCTGAAAGTGGTCGATCTTTCATGGGACGAGGCTGAAGATGTGGCTGCAAATCGAGCTCGTTGATGATCCCTTGCCGCCCAATGCGCCATCTGGCGCAGGAGGAACCAAGTCTAAGTAAAGGGAGTCATGCAGACCAACAAGGCTCATCTTTAAAATATGTCTCAGAACAGGTTCGTTCTAAAACACACCAAAGGTATTCCAACAATTTTTTAGCATAGCTGCAAGAGTTTGAAACCAGATAATATCACTATGTAACACATTCCTCAATCAAGGAAGCAGCACTTGTTTTCCATAGAAATCAGTTGTACTAAAAATATCACAGAATGAACTGAAAGTGTCAGAGCTATAAGTATGATGTGATGTTTCTGAGATATTATTACTGCTGCATTATGTGTATGTTGCATTTTATGTCTTAAGTGGACCTTCTTTTAAAAGTGTTTTTAACTATTTTATTTAATAACGGGCAGTTTGACCAACAGCGATACATCATAGTCATCATATTCATCCAGTTTGTAGCACTACTGTCCAGTCAGGATCGGATAACCATAAGAGGCGTTTTCCATGAGCTCAGAAAAAACTTTAAAAATCTTTATATGTTTTAAGAAAAGGGAAATGTTCATTCTATAAAGAAAAACACAAATCAAGTAATTTCATCAGAAAATTTTAAATCATCACAAGTAGAAAAATGTGGTTTTCATTAGACAGCAGGGGTAAGAAAATAGTAAAAGAGTTAACTAAATACAGTACTATAATGTACTTAAGTAGAAGTATAAAGTACTATAAATTAAATAAAAAAATTAAGTACACGTGCTTCCATGTTTGGAAAAGATACATAAGTACACTAACAGTAAACTTAATTACATGTCAGTTTTCAATGTAATTTAATTCATAAGTAAATTTGTAAAATGTTCGCATCAGGTCAAATGAAATTTGACCTGATGCGAACATTTGTGCTGGGTATGAACTTTCCGCACATTTCCTCAGTGATTAATTATAAATAAACCATTAATGTACTCAAAATTATTGCCTTGTTTTCATGATGGGTTTTTCTGTTTCTGCTTTTTTTTCCATTGTATGTTCCAACACTGCCAACCCAGCAGAAACCTCTGTTTCCATATGAGACAGCTTTTTTTCACTTAGGTCTTATAACTACATGTTATCATCCTGCATGAGGATTTGTGAATGTTAGTAAAACGTTATCACAGTATAGACAACAATCTCATAGCTTAGTATTCTGTGAAAGGACATCACAGAGGTCAAGATAAGAAAGACGAGCTAAAGACAGATCCAGAGTCAGTTTCCTGTCAACACTGACCTAAAAACTATAAGATGTCCAATCCAATCCATCTTTATTTATAAAGCACTTTCTGGGGTGGCTGTAGCTCAGGTGGCAGAGCAGGTCAGCCACTAACCAGAAGGTCGGTGGTTTGATCCCAGGCTGCCTCCTGGCTGCATGCCAAATATCCTTGGGCAAGATACTAACCCCGTGTTTGCCTACTGGTGGTGGTCAGAGGGCCCGGTGGCGCCAGTGTCCGGCAGCCTCGCCTCTGTCAGTGCGCCCCAGGGCAGCTGTGGCTACAACGTAGCTGCCATCACGAGTCTTATCTCTAAAGGCAGATCGTTCACAGTTTTGGATCTGCTACAGGAAAAGCACGATCTCCTCGAGGTTTACGCTCAGTCCTGGGTACATTCAGGAGCAGCTGATCAGCTGACTTGAGAGAGCAGGTGAGTGTATAAGGCTGTAGCAGCTAAGAGAGATAAGATGGGGCTAGGCCATGGAGGGCTTTAAAAGCAAATAAAAGAATTTTTAAATGAATCCTAAAATGAATGGGCAGCCAGTGAAGTGAAGCTAAAATAGGGCAAATGTATTCAAACGTTCAAGTGCCAGATAAAAGACGAGCTGCAGCATTTTGCACCCTCTGTAAACGAGTAATGTATGAATCACTGATCCCTATATAAAGTGCATTACAGTAATCCAGCTGAGTGCTAACATAGACGTGGATCACTGTCTCAAAGTGCTGCTGTGACAGCTGCCTGAGCTGCAAGAAGCTTGATTTTACAACTGCCTTAATCTGTCACGTTCAGAGTCCACTTTCAGCCCCAGGTTTGTGACAGTTGGCTTATTATACTGGGCCAAGGTATCTAAATACACGTTGGAGGTCAAAAACCAAAAACATTCACCTCAGTTTTCTAGTCATTAAATCTGAAAAAGTTAAGAGTTAAGCTTTAATGTCATCAAGACTCTGAAATAATGGCTGTATGGAATATGTGCCTTTTTCACTTTAACTTTATTAGTAATTAACATCGTTTCACATGTGTGGTTCTTGTCAATGTTGAAGCTACAATTAAATTATAATTTCCCACAAGGGACTCAAGAACCTATGGAAGACCGTTTCCGCCACTAAAAAAAAAAAAAAAAAAAAAAAAAAAAAAAAAAGGATCAATAACTCAACATTGAGTTATTTTCTCGAAATTTCGACATATTAACTCAAAATTTTGAGAAAAGCAACTCGAAATTTCGAGTTAGTGCTGCCAATCAGTAATCTACGTGAATGACGTCATTTCCATTCACGTAGATTTTTGATTGGCAGAGCTAACTCGAAATTTCGAGTTATATTTCTCGAAATTTCGAGAAAATAACTAATTTCGAGTTATGGATACTAGCTTTTTTTTGTGGCGGAAACAGGCTTCCATAAGAACCTGAAGCAATCTGGGTGTTATGAAAGAGGCATTTTGGTTCAACAACCTCACAGGATTTTTCCTCTTACACTTCCTGGCAGGGTAGAGAAATCCTGTAACAGTTTCTGAAATAGTTGGACCAGCCTATCTGACACCAAACTCCTTCTGAAGCCATTTGAACTGAAACACTATACTTAAATGCATTGTCTGTTGAATAGGCATACATCTGACAGAGCAGTTGATCTAAACTATAATAAAATGAGTCATGATAAGTGACTGATGCAGAGAGACCAAAGATCCAGCTCAAAAGGTTTATTCAGATGAACAGATCAGAAACATTTCCAAATGTCAGACAGCTTAGAAGCAGAGCCATACCCTGATAACATCCATCGCTCCATGTGACATTTCACACAAACACCACAACATACAAGAACTGATGCCAGCTTTAAAGTGAGGAAATCAGGAAAGAAATCAGCTGGAGCAGAAGTGAGTTTACTTCAAAGCCTGTGTTGTTAACATGCTGACTCCAGGCTCACTTCTACGTCTCAGCATTTAGCTCTTGTCACCCAGAGTGTGCTTGTCAAACAGGTACTCTGCCATCTTGTTGTTGTGGGCATCCATGCGGGTGAGGTTAGTGATGTGGTCACCCAGCTTCTTGATGGACTTCACCTGCTCATCCAGGTAGTGGCTCTCCAGGAAGTCACACAGCTGGGAAAACAAACTACAGTTAACATTTGATGATTTGTCAAACATACACAGCATCAACTAGTTCAGTCTTTAACCCCAAACTCTTCCCTCCAACTCCCACTTACATGAGGGTCATTATGCTGAGAAGCCAGCTTGTGCAGGTCCAGCAGAGCCTGGTTGACATTCTTCTCCAGCTGCAGAGCACACTGCATGGCCTCCAGCCCGCTGCCCCACTCATCACGCTCTGGTTTCTGCACAACAAACAATTCTGTTAGAGACTGAACACTTGTTTTAAGCTCTGTGTACACATTACACACTAACGCTAACAACAAGAGAACAAGTGTCATAACACTGCTCATTAATCCCAGTTTCTGTGTTAGAGACACAGTCAGGTATGTCACAGCAGGACTGGTTCAGTTTGTACACACCTTGATGTCCTGGAGTAAGACGCGACCTCCTCTCTTGTTCTGGAAGGACAGCAGCTTGTCAGCGTGCTCCCTCTCCTCATGGCTGTTCTCCTTGAAGAAGTGGGAGAAGCCTGGCAGGGCCACATCATCACGGTCAAAGTAGAAGGCCTGACAAATCAGACACAGGTTATTAGTACACAGCACCAATTATTCTGCAAATACAGCATCGTGACAAACAGTTATGGAGACAGACATGATTCATGATGGACAGTTCAGCTGGTTTAGACCGAGGTAACTGCTGAACTCGAGACTAAAGAAAAGCCAAACGAAGCACGACGCAGCATTTGGGTTTTTCGGTGATGTGTTTGGGGTGAAAATACACTCCGCATCTGGCAACCTGCCCAACTGTGATAAACAACCAACAAACGAGCTGCGACTGAAATCATGCATTACTGAAATTAGCAACAACATACCGGACTTTACATTTAACGACTACTCCGTTCTCTTTGTCTAGCATTAAGCTAATATAGCTTGAGACTAAGGTTATTACAGACATCAGCATCACATGACGTGTTCTCACCATAGAAGTGTAGGTGTAAGACGCAAACAGCTCCATGTTCACCATCCGGTTGATGGCGGCCTCGCAGTCGCGGTGGTAGTTCTGGCGCACTTGGGACTCCATTTCGGCTGGCGTTTCTTGTGCTTTTTATTAACAAAAACGGTGCAAAAATAAAGCTTCACGTCGACTTTATGTGTAGTGTTCAAGTAGAAAAGGGTTTTTCTTCCGAAGTGCAGAGTAGCTGAAATACAAAGCGGGACGAAGTCAAGAAGTTCCGTTCAAACACTGTTGAAGCAAGAACTCCTCAAAGATTTCTCCCCTGGTGTGAAACGGCACACTCGCGGGTCCCTGTATTTATACTCCACCGGAAGTGCTCGTGCAAGATGTGACGTATGTTTCCACCAATCACTGAGCCGGGGCGTCTGTACCAGCTGTGACTCACAGGATGAAGTTGCATTTTTTTCTCCTCCTGATTCGTAGAAATCTCATCATCCACTTTAATGTTTAATGTGACCTGCTGGGAGATAGTCACGTGCAATGACAAAGCATTTTCCGTAGTTCAACAGGTAACAAGCAACATATATAAGATATTTAACGATAAATCTCAAAACGCGTAAAATCGCTTCTTTGTTTAATACGTACAATGCTGTGCAAAAGTCTTGAGCCAAAGCTGATATTTCTTTTTCAAGTAGCCAGACCTCAATAATTCCCAGTTCTGAAGGGCGTTTGAAGTTTTTATCTGGACAAGTTTTTTTAAACAAATGTTTTTTGCTTGTTTAATAAAGGGACTTAAGACTGATCTTTGAAACATTCAAGCCAAAAAGGCACAAAACCCAAAGGTTGACCCAATTGTGTCGATATATAACAGAAAACTTTTTAAATTGCATCTTTAGGCGCTTTGTTACTTGCAGCCTGTCAATAAAACACATACTGTGTTTCCACTTCTTTTGTTGAATCAGTGAAAAATTCCAAAAACAACCTGTTTAGACGGGCATTTGTTCTAACCAACAAGTACAAAAGAAGAACACTTTTGCATATTATTGTAGTTAATGGTTACATAAAAGCAGCATAAACTGAGGCAGAGTTACGCCATAAATCTAACACGTGACATCCAAAAACTGCTGATAATGGTGTTTACAACCAAAGAGTTTCTTATTGCATTGCATTGCTCAACACCACAGCACTGTTGGCAGACATTACCAGCAATAGTAGAACCTCCCAGGCGGAAACATTACTACTGCTGGGTAACACAAAACGAAAACTAAGACATGTATACACATTTTTGTATTAGTCTGTTCATGTAAGAGTATCGTGTTAGATGAAACTTGTCCTTGAATAGTCTCACTGCAGCTGAGGTATAAGTGTAACACAACGTCACATACTCAATCCTTTCTATGTAAAGTGCATGTAGAAGTAAATCCACTCATGATATGTTTTTAATAGAAAGCCCAAAACACATACAGTAAGCTTTAATATTCATCTTCATGTAATCATAAATATCTCTTCTGTACGTTTATCTTTAACTTGACTTTGTCTTTACATCAAGTCAAGCACTACAAGACAACACCTACAGCGGTGTGAGCAGTACTTTTCCACTGTGCCCGAGAGACCTGCCAGTCTGAACAGGTGTGCTGGTAATCACGTGTTCCCAGCACGAGGACGGAGCCTGCATTTTCTTTGCTGCACCCTTTCAGCTTCATTTTCTAATAATAAAATGAATGAAAGAACATCACTAGACTTGCTTTTAAGCAGTTGAAATGACAGAGAAAGCCTACTGATCTACTCTTTCTTTCCCAGTGAATAACTTCCACCATGTCTGCTTGTCTTAGAGTAATTGATACCTTCCTGCACACTAAGGAGAACATATGTAAGCCTTTTGGCTGAACGTGTCATTTCACACACAGTGGCAGTCACGTAGGCCGACACCGCTTGTCTCTAAAATATGTCTCAGAACAGGTTTAGTTCTCCTTATGATTTGCTGTAGTGTGTGATTTTAGCTGACACGTAATGTACGAGAGTAAACAATACCTCTCTCAAACACATCAATGATATTGCAAAGGTTACATCTTATTAGTTTGACACATTTTAAATAGTGGTACAAAATTATGGGTTTTTTTTCAAGGTACAAGAAGGAGATAGTTTTGTTACTCGCTATCTACACAGTATATATGTGTTTGCACATCTGTAAATAACTCTCCTGCCACGATGTTGGAATTATAAAAGCAAATGCATGTAACAAATTCTAAGGACGGATTTATTGTAGGACAGACCATTAATCACACTGATGATTATTAGTTATGACTTGTGGAAACATGCGTGGGATTAAATAAGCGTTTCCTTCTTCTTACTTCGTTTTGAAAATGTTGTTGTTATTTTTTCCTTATGTTTCCTTTTGTTTGTTTGTGCTTTTTTTGTAGTTGCTGTTGTGTAATTTTAACATGTTCAAAATAAAGCCACATTACATTTTTAGCATAGTTGCAAGAGCTAGAGACATCATTACATAACACATTCCTCAGTCAGAGAAGCAACACTTGTTTTTCCAGAGCGTCAGAGCTACAGGTGTTACATATGATGCATTTATACCTGTAGACGTTTAAGTTGGAGCTGTTTTAACTGTTTTATTTGCCAATGGGCACAGCAATCATCATATTCTATAAGATTTGTCAGTAGCGGCGCTGTCCAATCAGGACCATGTACTAATAAGAGACATTTTCCATGACCTCAGAAAAAAAATCTTAAAACACCTCTACATATATTTCAAGATAAAGGAAAATGGATTCAGAAAAACATAAAGGTGTTAATTTTGTCAGAGTATTCAGAATCAGTGGAGAAATTTGTAGTTTTTGGTACGGAGCAAGGGTAAGAAAACTGCAATCTGAAAAGTTATAAAACTGTTAAATAAATAATGACCTGAGTAAAGACACCAGTTCCTGTGTCATATTAAGAAATAAGGAAGTAGACATAAAAAGTTCCATAAAATGAAAAAAATCAAATACATGTTGTATTTAATGCCAGCCCAATAGATAGCTTTGTGTTCACATGGCTTTTATGTCACTCAAGTCTTATAACTAAATTTCATCCTGCAGTAAAAATGATTGTTAATAAAAGGCTTTCACAGTATAGAGACAACAATCACATAAGTTAGTGTTCTGTGAAAATGGAGGAACCACAGAGCTGAAAGGAAGGAAGGACGAGCTAAAGACAGATCCACAGTCACTGCTCACTTATCATTGTACTAAAAAGCACTGTAAGCTGTCCTGTGTTGACTGTACTTCACCAACACCTGCAACAACACATAAGCACTCGTCATCAAGTGGCTACACTTGCTTTGTTTTCCACTCTCATGCTTAACAAAGATGACAGAGCAGTTCAGACAGCAGCTTTGCCATCTTTATTTTGTGCACTCTCGTGTAAGACGATGAGTCCGGGTTGTACCATCAGGTTCAGCTGAGTGTTGTGCGATGTCATCGCTGTGAGTCAGCATTCTGCAGCCGCCAGCACCCGTCTTCCTTTTTCTCTGTTCTGCTTTTGTTGTCACAGGGCTGTGAGAGGGAGGACACCTCGTGATCGCATCTCATTGTACGTTTACCTCAGTGCTCTGCTGGATGGGACCGGTTTGGAAAAACGAACAAGGAACAGAAAGTGTGAACGAAGGAACCAAAAGTGTACTTGAGTTACCGAAACTGTTTTTGACCAGTTATCTGTGTGAACTAGTAGTAATTAACGAAAAGAACTGTATTCATACTTTCTCATGTTTGTTAGGTACATTTGTTCAACTCATGTAGGCATGTAGACGTGGTGAAGATGGTTCGCTGATGTTCAAACCGAGGATCAGAAAATGTGATTTACTCTGAATGTGGCACGGCTGTTGGTGTCAGACTGGCTGGTCCGAGTATTCCTGAAGCTGCTGACCTGCTGGGATGTTTCCAACCAAGGTTTACTTAAAGGAAAGAAGATATACAGTGAGCTGCAGTTCTCTGGGTTAAAATGCCATGTTGGTGTCAGAGGTCAGATGAGAAAAGTCAAACTGCTTGAAGTTGACAGTAAAGCAACAGTAATTCAAATAATCACTTGCAGAATAATATCTCCGAACACCCAGCATGTCAACCCTTGAGCTACAGCAGCAGCAGACCACACCAGGTGTCACTCCTGTCAGCTAATAACAGGAAACTGAAGCTAAAGTTTTTGATGCATGCATCCAGCAGGATAAACTATTTCACAAAGCTCAGGTCATCGCAAACTGGTTTCCTGAGCATGACAGTGAGTTCACTGCACTCAATATCAATCCAGTCGAGCACCTTTAGGATGTGGAGGAATGGGAGACTAGCATCATGGACGTGCAGCTGACAAACCCATCGTGTCACATGGGCCAAAGTGTCTGAGGCTTGTTTCCTGCACCTTGTTGAATCTGAAGAAGTAGAGATGTTCTGGAGACAAAAGGGGGCCGAGTGTATATCACCAACTCACAACGGTTGCCTCGAGGCACTTTTACAAAGGAAAAACGCTACAATAAGAGAGAAAACTCTAACAATCAGAAGCACTTGGATACAGTGGAAAGAAAGAACTCCCTTTTAACAGGAAGAGACCTCCAGCAGAACCAGGATCACAGTCACAGTGCCACAATCAAACATATGAGCCAGTAGGTTTACAATGTGCAGTGGCGGCGCTGCTGTTTTCTTATAAAAAATAGATAATGCAGGAAGCACATTTATATTTCTTTAACCTATTCCATGCATAAAATAATTTGAGACGCTGATCAAATCAGTAGTCCGGATTTATTCATTTAAGAAGTGTTGATGCAATACGTGTAGCAGAGAAAAACAGCTTTCAAAGAATCTACAGAAGAATTCTGCAACAGCACAGACAGCTGTAGAAACATAGCTTAAACATTAGAAGCTAGAAAAGCTAATGTATTTGTGAGTAATGGGAAAAGAAATAAAACAAATATACATTTCCAGATAATCGTTTTCTTTAAATATTCGTTTTTAAACAGACACTTGACATTTGTTTGTTTTATTTCACAATGTGAATTTGGAAACAAATGAAATGTCACTTGGAATGTTTTTGCACGACAGAGTCAGATTTGACCTTTCATGGCTACAAATTACAGTATTAATGTACAGCAAAAGACACATGACACAGGAAGTTGGATCCATGTACTGCTGCTTTTTGTTTTGCTGAGTCACTGACAGATCTGTAAGGCTGACGCGGCTTCTAGTTGCAGAGTATGCATAGTTCCCCCCAGCTGAGATATTTCAATGGAGAACTCTTTTCAGTGCAGTTAAACTGGTCTCCCTTTGGTGTGATTTGATTGCTCAGATGCGAACAGCATAATTAGCACCAAGATGCAGACCATAATTCTTTAGAAGCTCCAGGAGTGCAAACTTCAGCTAAATGCTTGTTATTCTGACACCGGGGCAAATCACACAAACTGCAGCTGCTTCTGGCAGCTTGAGAATAAAGCAACAAACACTCTCTGGAGTTCAGGGTTTTTATACGGGGCACTCACAAGACCGTTCTGAATGAACAGTGGACGACAGAGATGCAGTCCAAAATTTTACATTTTGGGTGGACACTTTTCTTTGGTAAATATCATTAGATTTTAAGTCGAAGGGCTCTGCACATTTGATTTGTAGTAAACCCTCTAAGTAAAGAAATACATCATAGCTCCACAGAACATTTGCAGGCATGAAGTGTGCAGGAGCCGCCCGAGTGGTGCACTGCGAAGCTCGATTAAATCCTCAGTCAGCGATGTTGAGCTTAAAGAGTTTCCTGTGTCACAAAAGTTGCTCTCTTTCTACTAAATCACCATGGTAACTTATGCTGAACACAGCCCGGTGCTTTGGTTTAGAAAGATCCTGAAGTAAAACATTTTCTCTGGATCCGTTCTTTACAGCGTGTTTTAAGTACCTGCATGATTGTTAAGCCAGACTTTATTAAACTGACTGAATGAAGGCCAGCTGTAAAGTTACAGAAGTGCAAACTGCAAAAAAATGAACAAATGTTTTTATACTTCATTCAAATCTGCTGCCTAATCTTATGCACGTAGCTGGATTTGCAGCTACGACAGGAGGAAGCTGAGAACCAGCGTCGAGGTTCCTGTTATCTCCAACTGGGCTTTTAGGTTTTGTCAAGCCAGCGAACACAAACAACGGCTAGCTGTGTTGAAGCCTCTGATACCCGCTGCTTCCTATACGTGTAAGGTTCTGTTGTAGTTAAACCGCACATCTAATGTGTGTTTTAGTTGCTGTTTAGAAACAGGAGCCACAAAGGGTTTTTTCGAGGACCTCTCAGCATACGTCACCAGATTGGAAGTATTTTTTTGGCTTTTCTCTCAGAAAAACTTAAGTACATAAGTGTTGCTGTATTGTCAAAAACAAAATAAAAAATATATATATTGTTCACGTTTATCTGTATTCACTCCTGATCACTGAGAACTACCTTGTGAGCGCCCCCTGCTGTGACCTTTTCTGAATTGCACCTCATTTCTGTCTGTCTTAACTTCTGAGCAGGAAGTGGAATGGCCCCCACAGAACACGCTCAAGCCCATAACACAACTTTATCTATTTAATATGCACTGACCCTGCAACACAGGCGCAATAATCTGAGCCAAAGTTCTCCTGAGGTTTGTCACGGTTCACGTGGATTATTCGTTAACGTGGAAAGAAATGTGAACATGACCTACTTTGAAATAACTTGTGATACCTGATCAGACATGTGAGGGTTAATTAAAAAACGCATAACAGAGGTAGAAAATCAGCAGGGTTATTATCATGATAGCCTGTTATGACTAAAATAAAGGAATTACTAAAGAGCAGCTGTTGTTAATAAACCTGCAGGTTTATTGTTTTGACTAATCAAGCAAAACGTTGCAGTAGTTCTAACGGATGTTACTTTGGCTAGCTATTTATTTAAAAACCAAAATGACAAACTCAACAATGAATCGATTCTTCTGACGGGCAGCTACTGCTCTGCTCGATAATCTTCAGTAAACCGACATACATTTAAATGAAAACAGTGAAATGTTTTTAGGGTCTCTGCATTGACCGTCACAGGGACGTAAAAGGGAAAAACCTTTCGCCACATTTTCCATTTTAGGATCATTTTTAAACCATGTTGGCAACAAAAATCAGCTCATAAGTCAGCAACACTGTTAACGTGTGAGCTGCATTGAATCCCTCGTCTGTCTATTAAGTGCTTTGTGTCAGCCATTCCTAATATAATCTCAAAATGTAATTTAACATCGAATGTTTTTGCTTTTAAAAGCCCTCCTCCCCTTCTGTCGCCGTCTGGCCTGTGATGATTTCTGCTTTTTCAGGTCACAGTCAAACGCTCCATGATCCAAACTGTAACTCTGTTCCTTCTTCCTGCCGTTCTGTTTTAAGCTGTAGGAATCCACACACTCTTCCACTGCACAGCGCTTCTCCACATTTCTTCCAGGAATGACAGACGGCACAGAGTCCAGTCTAGCTCCCCGTCTTTCCCTTCCTGGTCCTCACACAGGCGCAGGGTTTTTAGCGGACTAGTGCAGGTGTACTGGAGGTACTGGCAGCCCTGCAGCAGGAAATCAGAAACAGTGAAGTGAGTGTAGGCGATTATATGAGGCAGGCCTAATTTGGGAGAAGGAAGTCAATCCTACACTCAGGAGCTCAGTTTAATGCAAAATGAGTTAGCTAAAAGAGTTAGCCTCACCTCAGCACTGCCCCAGTACCAGATGGCCTTGATGACACTGTGATTAGCCAGAGCCACAGTCAGCTGGTCTCGACTTCCTGTAATAACGTTTACCAGACCTGCTGGCAAGTCCGAGGACTGGAGCACCTGAGAAAGAGGAGAAGGAAAAGGTGCAATAAAGATAACAACCGGTTTTTATGATTCACGGTGCTTTTTAATGCAGGTCAAGCTGAGGAAACCGAAGACTTGCTTCAACTCTGCAGTCAAGTTTTCATCTTAAATGAAAACAGATCTGCACACAAGTTCACACTGACAGCCTCGTGATCGACTGCAGCTTAAGCTGCGCTGACCAAGCACTTTTAATGCTGACCAACTTAGAAAAACTGACTAGGCTAGAAACAGGCCCGCAACATTAAGGTACAATTTAAGACTTTCAAACTCTCCATTAGGAAGCATTATCTAACCAACAGTCCACTCACCTACGTCTTTTTCTTTCTTTTTTTTTGCTTAGGCTGTACAAAAACATTTAGGCACCATGTCTTACAATAGCAGGCCAACCAAACATCTGGGGGAACCCAGAATAGATGCAACACTGAAAGGATCTGGAACTGCACATAACTAAAACAATCATGACACTATAAGCAGACTTTTCTAAAACCTTTGCACATTATTTCCATTTGAGTAAACAGCTGTTCTTTCCAAGGTTTGACCTGATTAAAAACATCTTCAGAGCTTCTTTGCAACACGTAAAGCAAAACACGTGCACGCATGTTAGACGTGACCTGACAAGGTCAGCCGCACAGAGCTGTGCAGATTTAGGGATTACCCTCAAACAGCTAGGTGCAGACATGTAACACTCATCCGGTGATGATTTATTTCAGTTCAATTCATTTCATGTGTTCAACGCATGAAGACTCCTTTATCCTCGGCTCACATCCCTTATGCCTGCACAGCCTGTCCTCAAATTATTATTAAGAGGCTAACACTTAGACAGATCACTATTTACCATCACACCAACAGCCACTTTAGAGTCACATGTTAGCTGAGCCACAAGCTCAGCTTCATGGTTGTTAGTATGCTCGTTGTCGTGACCGGTGATCAATGGCTACGAGGACTGTTCACAGAGCTGGTGAACGGCTGTAATCACAGCGCAGAATGACATACTGAGAGACTCTTCGTGTAATTGGTCTCTTTGGCTACGTTCACACTGCAGGCAAAAGCGCATCAAATCCGATCTTTTTGACCCTATGCGACCCATATCCGATCATGGTATGACAGTGTGAACGGCACAAATCCGATATTTTCAAATCCGACCTGGGTCACTTTCGTATGTGGTCCTGAATCCGATACATATCCGATGTTTCAGAAAGCGACTGCTGTTTGATGGTCAAGTCGCATTAAATCCGTCTTTTACGTCACCGACACAAGACTGACGCCAATTATCAGCACCGGAGAAGCGCCCGATAAGACATCGCGAACGCTTCCTGGCCACCCGGTGAAACTGCTGGGAAGACAACGTTGGAGAAACGTGAACATTTTATTTGTACTGTATAATCTGTAGATTCTGACAGAAATCTGCAGCTATCCTTTGAAGCAGCGCTCCTCTAAAACAGCAATAAGGATCATTATTAGGTTATTTACATTATTATGTAAATAACAAAATAACTTAAAGCAAAAATTGGGAAACGTGAAGTCCGAAGTCTTTATATTAAGGCCATCAGTCAAACAATAGTTTGTTCTGGGACTAAACTGAGCGCGTTGTGTGTGACATCTTCTTTTGCACATGCGGCCGCTTTGAGCGTTCACACTAGAGCTCGTTTGCTGTCACATTTTATCTGTAGTGTGAACGAGCAGACAAAAAATTCGGATTTGATCAAAAAATCGGAATTGAGCATCAAGACCTGCAGTGTGAACGTAGCCTATGACTCCCTGCCCAGGACGTGCACCTCGAGTGTAAACAGAGTGCAGAGTCCTGAGCAATGTGAGCAAACTGCTGCAGTAAACGAGAAACGCCAGCAAACGTGGCGGTGGACACAAAATGGACAAAAGCCTTTATTACTATTTTTGCTTAACGGCGCTTCTTATCACGTCTGACTGGCGTTTCTGCGCGTGCATGATTATGTCATGCTGACGACTGAATTTAAAGTTAATCGACATGCTCACACAGGTGCCCGCGCATGTTTAAAATGGCTGCAGGGTGGCGAGCCTTTCCTCTAGAATGACAGCAGCTCTGCTTCTGACCCACACAGTGTACTGACATTCATACAAACCTGGGCAGACTTTTCTTTTTGTGTAGACTTTTCTATTCACTTGTACAATCACTAGTTTGACCCCCAAGTTAAGACGATATTCAGGTCAGCTGCCTCTGAATAACAAAGACGTATTGCTTCAGTTCGTGTTACTTTTGTTCCACCGTGTTTGACTTTGTGTTCCGACTGAAACATGCAACTTCTTTCTAAAGGTTCCCTGCCACTTGCCACGCAGCACATTTATACACTTACCTTAATGAATGCCAAGACAGGCAGTGGATACTTTTGACTGGGGACCATAATAACAGCATTGCCTGTGGCAATAGTTGCCCCAAGCACGGTTACCATGGAGAGGAGGGGATTGTAGTCAGGTAGGACGACCCCCATGACTCCCAGGGCTTCAGGGATGGAGAGAGCGGAGCCAGAGTTTGGCATGGGCTGAAGGAGAGGGAAACAACGAGCGATCAGACGGCCTCAGCTGATACTTTTCTATCATGTTTCAGCATCTTTAGCAGCTTTGAGTAACATGAAAGGTCTCACCAGCGCTCCTCCCTGGACTTTGTCACAGTAAGCGGCCCAAACGCTGAGCCTGGTAATGCTGAGCTCCACCTCCTTCTCAGCCTCGTCCACTGACAGGCCGGTCTGTGTGTTGATTGCTGCAGCTATGTCCCGCCTCTTCGCCTCAAGGCCCTTGGCCAGAGAGTAGAGTGACTGGGCACGTGCAGACGGGCTCTTTTTCATCCAGCTGTAAGAGACAAAGGCATTCAAAGAAATACAACAATAATAATATAAATAAAACAAAAGCCTGATGCCATTTGTTGGGATTTATGTGTCCGTCAGGTTAAGCTTCATTACGTGGATAAAATCTATCAACTGTTAAAGACTGCCGATGAGTAATGGCCACACGTCTCTGCACTTTGTCTTCTTATCTGTTCCCACAGTCAAGTTGTACATTGACTGATGGCAAACGCACACAGCCCGGCCCTACAGTAACCAGCTGATAAGAGCAGATTAAGAACACAATGTTCTACATGGAAGGCTCAGAGGACTCATCTACATGTTGTGTATATGGAGTAAAATGTAACAAACAACATTAAAGTGGATCTACGCTGCTCAGTTCACTCTCCAGATTTCTGCTTTGTGACTCTACTCGTCGAACAGCCTCGTCTGACTCCAAGTTAAAAATATTAACATTTCTTTAGTGGCTCTGTCGTAGACGCAGAACTTCATTTTAAATCCTTCAAGGTCTTAAATAATCACATCTTAAAATCCTCATATTACCGTAGTATACCAACAAAGCACTCTGCTCTCAGACCGGCAGTGTCTCAATGCACAATCAGCTTTCAGCCCTTCTGTGGAAGCAGGTGCAGGTGTGGGAGCTGAACCCCGTCTCCACTTTAAGAAAAGACTTGAAAGAACCTGTGAAACCATCCAGAAATACTACAGGGATGATTTGTACCTACGTCATTACTTGATGGCTTTTCCACTAATATAGTGACTACATCTTGGAAAATCTGTGCAGTTTCATAAACTCTCAACAGCATCTGTTGTGCGAGTACACAAACCTCAGTTGTGTTTGTGGTTTTTTTGAATGACCTGTACGTGTTTGTGAACACGTACAGGTAGTTTGCGCTCTCACCCTGGCTGGACTTTGACAGCAGCCTCCACAGCATTGCGAACGTCCTTCCGGCCCCCGTCTGGGCAGTAGGCCAACAGACCACCACTACCACCTGATGGCTGCACAGCCACACTGCAGCCAGACACTGACTTACATGCTTTACCAGCAACAAACTGCAGGTGGGACTGAGGGGCTCTAGAAAAACGAAAGAAAATGTAATGATGCGATTAGTGCTGTGCAACACATTTTTCCTGCAACATTTACCAGCTATAATGCTTCACAAACATACCTGGCAGGGTCCGACTCAGCAGGAATGATAGGTGGGGACGTTTCTGTTCCGAACTGCGTGTAGTCCATGGAGACGGGAGAGGAGCGAGGAAGAGGGGGGGAGGAAGAGGAGGGGCGTAGAAACTGGTACAGACCCTGACAGGATAAAGAGGGGATATAACTATCGAGTGATTTATGTGGGCGTGTTTAGTAGGGATGTTTTGCACTGCAGGAGCTGGTGTCTACGGAGCTGGAGACCAATAAGAACCTCATATCTAAAGACCGAGGTTATTAGTGCTGCGGGGCTATATGAGCCTAACAGAAAACACTAAACTAAGGACGGTGAGACGACACCCAGGGGACGTTGAATTCAAACATTGAACTACAGCAGCATGTGCAAGCAGTGTTACTGATCCAGGCTCTGTCGGCCTGTCAAAACAACAAACCTCCTGTCCTCCATCGGTGCAGGTCCCGCTGTCTTTGTGACCGGAGACGGGCAGACAGGGGTCACAGATGGAGTGGGAATTCACCCACACAGAGCCAACTGACAACCTGGCAGGACACGAAGAAGAAATATTCATTTTAAAGGAAATAAATATGAATGTTAGTACTAAATGGACGGTCACGAGATGTGAAGCCGACCATGAAAGTCAATGTATTCGCTTTACACCGAGCACAGGTGGTTGTGACGAAACGACTGTATATGAAAGTAAAAAGAAAAGTCAACAAAGAAACGAAGAGAAGGAGAAAGAGGAAACAGACAGCAGAACAGAAGGACAGAGAGCAGAGAATGCAGATGCACCTCTGAGCTGTCTCCAGAGCGAGGGTGAGGTCTTCGGTCCAGATGGATGCTGCCTGACCGTGAGGACTGTGGTTCCCTGCACAGGGCAGAAAATGTTACTCCGGCGCCTTGTTCGACACAGGCCCAGGTCTCTGATTACGATGCAAATGCAACCCTTTAAAAAACCCTCAAACCTTATTCACGTTGGTGTCTTATAGGAGACGTTTTCACATGAAGCTTCTTACCAAGAGTCACGGCTTCTGTGTTGCTTCTGAAGGTCATGAGGGGCAGCAGTGGTCCGGGACAGGGGTTGAGCACACATGGTGAGGAGGGGGCCACCCCACAGAGCACAGTGGAAGGATACTGGGCACCTGACGTGGGATCAGCACAGGACTGAACCAACTGAGGAGAGATCATTTAAAACTGCTAGTTATGGGCAGTAAACTCAGAGGAAATGAAGACAAAGTGGTGCACACCATCAGCAGACGAGTCTAAGGGAACCTTCAAGTTCGTTGAAACTTTTCCTGGCATTAACATTTTTAAACCCTGATGTCTCAAAGTCTTCTTACTAACCGTGGCTCCCAGCTGCTGAGCCTCCTGCACAGCAGCATCCACCCGTTCCCTGTCTGCCTCACTGGGCAGGGTCACACATTTCATCTTGGCCATTCGCAACCGGAGATGGGCAACAACACTGTCCACCACACTCTCCTGCACACACAACACCCAGAAGACCTGCAGGCAGAGGGGAGTCCCGTCAAACAGGCTCAGGGATGCGTCGCTGGAATAGGAGTTACCTCGTCGCTCTATGAGCGTACCTCTTTCTTCTTCCTGAAGGCGGCCTCCATCACCTCATCCACGGCACTGTTAATGTCTGCCGACTCAAAGATGATGAAGGGACAGGTGGAGCCTACGCACGGTGACACCGCCACAGGAACTCCCATCCCTGCTGTGGCCTTACACAGCATCACTCCGTCCTCGAAGAGCAGGGAAACATTTTCTTACACACAGCTCAACCATTTGGACTCCATTTCACTCACTCTCACAAAAACACACACAGTCGTGTTTTCATATCTTAGTGGGGACGTCTAATTGACAATGCTTTCCCTAACCCTAATCATCAAAAAGCAATGCCTAATCCAAACCTCGCCTAAGCCTAACAGTAACCCTGACACCAAAACCACATTAAGAGTCTCAAAAATGCCCTCAAACTCGAAGGGGCAGGCATTTTGTCCCCATAAGGCAGGGGTGTCCAACTCCAGGCCTCGAGGGCCGGTGTCCTGCAGGGTTTAGATCTCACCCTGGGTCAACACACCTGAATCACATGATGAGTTCATTATCAGGCCTCTGGAGAACTTCAGGACATGTTGAGGAGGTCATTTATCCATTTAAATCAGCTGTGTTGGCTCAAGGACACATCTGAAACCTGCAGGACACCTGCAGCTCCGTACCCCTGCCATAAGGGCTGTTGGTCCCAGTATAGTAACATTCCCATTTCTGGTCCCCACAAAGACATGCAAACATGGCACACAAACACACCTCCTTGTTGCCGCAGTAGTTGACGTAACTGATGCTGTGGTTCTGGGCCACTTTGACACCCAGTGTTATGTCACTTCCTGTTAGCACATTAAGAGCCCCAGCAGGAAGTCCTGCTCCTGTAAAAAGCTGAGCCAGTAGTAGTACTGGGGGGGCCGTGCTCTGACCGGGGACAACCACCACAGAGTTGCCTAGAAGGAAGAAGCATTCATTTATACCTCACAGCTCCTCTGACACCACAAATAAAGATAGAAAACCTAAACGATTAAGATGATAACAAATTACAAAAAGAGATAACTGGCTTCTCTCTCATGACTAATCTTAAGCTACACATCTTTGGCCTTTGGATGAATTTTCTGGTATTTAATAAATTTATTAATCAACTAAAGCATGAATCGATGAATATAACCACAGGCTGCAGGGCTCTTTGGTGGTGGTTGATGTTTTTCCCATATCAAAGATCTGGATACATTTGATAGTAATTAAGATCTAACAGCGGACCACAAAAACCAATTCTGAAAAAGTTGGGACACTGCAGGAAAGTAAATAAGAACCAAATGAAGCTCTTATAAAATAGTATTTCATCCCAAATGTTTAAACTGAGACATTTCAGTATTTCACTTTTAAACTCAGGTATTAAGACGATTTTGAAATGTTCAGATTTGATGTTAGAGTCAGATTAGGGTTCAGCTACAAACATCAGTGTGTGTTTTACCCATAGCCAGTGCTGGCAGGACTTTGAGCAGAAGAGAATAGAGAGGACAGTCTTTCGAGGTCACCACTGCCACCACACCTGGAAGATAAAAAATAAGAAAAATTACGAAACACCACAATAAAAAGACTGAGAGCATTTTGTAAAGATAGCTGAATTCACTTACCCAGAGGTGTCCAGTCAGTGAGGAGTGTGTCTCTGAGCTGCGCCCAGCTGCTGTAGAACTGCAGCAGCCTGACCAGGGCGGCAGTGGCGCAGGAGGCCTCACAGAGCTCACACAACTCTGAGAGACACTGGCCGTGCTGCCCGAGGACACTCACCAACCTGTTAGAGGACAGAAATTCATCTTTATGTTAAACTGGTGGCTCAAAAACAAAGCAGCGAGGTGTGTGAAGGTGTGTTTGTTGGACCTGAGGAGCACTTTGGCCCTTTGGTTGCAGCTCAGGCTGCTCCAGGACTTGAAACCGTTAACAGCAGAGGAGGCACACTGGGAAATATCAGCTCCTTCAGCGCATGCTGTGCTGCATACAATACTTCCTGGAGAGCAGGCAGGCAAAACACTGAGACCATCATTATCATTAGGATGTTTGTAAAAAGTCTGAAACACTGACTTGTAATGAAGAGGTTTTAACTTCTGTGTAACTGTGTGCTTGGGCTGCTCTCACCTTTAGAATCAGCCAGGGAGCAGCTCCGCCCGTCTGCTGAACAGACAAATTTACCGTCAATGAAGAGACCCAGAGAACGGGAACGATGCTCCAGCCAGGCCTGATGAAGAAGAGAGGGAACAGGGGAAGGATCAGCTCCAGAACAGAGAGACCAACACTCCCACACAGATTCAGTTTTGTTAAAAGGTTACTGCAGATTTATGAAAATCCTTGAATTAAAATAAAAAAGTCTTGCTTCCCTTTTATCAAACCGTGCCTGTATGAGTACAGAGGATGAGGATGCCGAACATCTCAGACAAGCTGTTATCTGGAGTCTTACAGGTAAAGGAGGCCCTTCTAATGTTTTTGCAAATCTAAGCATTTGCATATAAGAGATGTGCATTATTTTGAAAATAAGAAAAGAAAACTACAGTCTATCGTGCTCTCAACATTTTAAATCCACAACATGTTAACATCGTCATTAGCACACTCGTGAAATTATGGCCTGCAGATGAGCAGCACCCAAAACCAAAAAAACCTTTTTACTGGTTGAAGAGACCAATATACATGGCAGTGACTGATAAAGGCGGGTAGGCAAAGTGAAGAGTGTCAGCTATTTACAGACTGAAGACCAAAGTACAGAGCTCAACTCTCTGCAAAGCACCAACGGCAATTTTTAGCAGTGTGTATTAACTGAGCCGTGGTGCTGGTACTATGGTCTCTCATGCGCTACATGATGTGGGCTGTCAAATGACAGCATGCTAGTGGTTTGAGTGCTTCTCCAGTAATTTAGCACTCTTTGTAAACCTTCAATGTCCTGACAGCCACAAAAACCTTTACACAGCTGTTTTTACACAGCTGTTTTTACACAGCTGTTTTTACACAGCTGTTTTTACACAGCTGTTTTTACACAGCTGTTTTTACACAGCTGTTTTTACACAGCTGTTTGCAGATTAGCAATCATAGACTGTACACAGAAGATGGGAGTAGCCAGCTGATTTTACTTAGTTTTAGCAGGCCTGGCACCATGAACGAGGGGTAAACCTTTATTGAGAGATCCCATCTTCTACATTTGGTATTTGGCAGAAGCTCCTGTTAAACTCTTTTCAAGTTCAGGTAAAAAGAGGAAACCCCTACAATGTTTTTCACGGACTACGGTGGGATACGGACATAAAAAAACAATCTACATGAACAGTAATCCCTCGACACATTATAATGTAATTATGTGTCTAGTTCTGTCACATGTTTGTCTTGTGAGGTACACTGGGCTAACGGTTAAGCAACTTCACGAGTCCAATAACTTATATATAGGTATCCGCTAACTCCGCAGCACAGCGTGCTGTGAGTAAGTTTAGTTTCAAAGCAGTCTCCGAATATGAATCTGAACGTAACCTGTACCTGTGCAGTAGCAGTGCTAGAAGTTGCTGCTGGCCCGTACTCCATGCTTTGGAAAATCTCGTACACTGTCTTGGTGCTGCTAACAGCCATAATAAGAAGAAACCACTGTGGGAGCAAATCTCGCCGTCGCTGTGCGTGGTCGTTCTTGGATGGAGTTAGGAAGAATACGAAGAGAGAAAGCTGGCAGAAGGGGAACTCGAGCGTCACTCCGACTCTGAAAGAAACGTGCTAGCTTCCCTGAGCTGCCAGAAACGCGCAGGTCGATACGTGAGAGCGAGAGGATTCACTCCTCCCGACTTCCGCTATTGTGTGCGCTAAGTTCACCAGAACACAGATAGACCGTACTAGGATGTATGGACACTGAGAAAATGAAAATAACCTTTTTTTTTTAACTTCGTAAAGCACAATCAATCCAGTTTTTAGTTTTAGTTTTTTCAAACTCATACAAATTATTGTAATAAAACGTGTGACATAATTTCAAAATAAAGCCTAATTTCCGGTGTTTGTGCCAAAAACTGATTTTTGGTATTTGCCAAAACTGATATATAACTTGTTGGTTTATAATATGTGAAACATATGTCAAATGTATCCGCCATGACTGATATCAAGTCATCTTGAGCCACAAACAACATTATTGTAACAAGGCAGAAGCTGCAATCAGTTTTTGGCAGTGACTTTTATATATCCTTTATTTATCCAGTTAAGAAAATCTTGTTTGCATTAAAAATGTTTTTTAAGGTTAATCTGCCCAAGAGGACAGCAAATATTACAAACAATATCACAATAGTTCTGTAAACATATTTTAAGTGGACAAAAAGGACCGGATTGGTTACAATATCAAAGAGTTATAAAGATACTTGAAAAACATGTAAATTTTAAAGTTTAGATTTAACCCCTGTGTAAACCCTGTTCACCGAAGTCTATTTACCAACGTACGTAAAGTTTAAAACACACACACGCACACACGGAAACATTCGGTCACGTGTCCAGTCTGTCATGTAGCTAAATAAAATAATAATAATTTAATTTTAAAACAAAAAGTGATTTTGAATGATTAAAAAAATGAAAATCAATGATAATAAATGAGGGGCAATTCGCTTTAAAAATGACTCATCACATCTTAGGAGGTTATGGTGTTAAATTTTAAACTTAAATCACTTTTTTTAAGTACATGTGTAATTGTGTTGTCTGCCGTTTTGAAGACTTCCTCCAGTTAAAAGATTCATAGCAACAATACAAATTTGGTTTAAAGACGCAACGTGTTTTGGTGCGTTTAGTGGTCCACGTCTATAAGAACGTTATTAGTTGTGACTAGCGCAGCCATTACTTTAAACGGCTAATTGTTTTACATTTATTTATTTATTGCTTTTATTATGACTATTACTTTTTACGATGCTGTACAGTTAAAAGCAATCCCAAATACCCAATTGAGCGCATTCAAATATGGCTGCAAAAATCTTAATGCACCATAGTAACGTGATTTGACGGTGTATGTTTCTCCCCGGAGTCATTTTGTCACTGTACCGCCCAAAAAGAGCGAGTTTGCGCTGTCCTCACTAGGAAGTGCGGAGAATTTTATGCGCTTTTTTTCAGCTGGGTTGGCTCATGTCAGCTGGTGGTTATTTTTTCGTTGTTACAGTTTCAAAAGGCTGCCATAAATTGCCACAGCACGGGATAATAATCCGCCAGAGGCGTTACGGCAGATCTTTGAAAAATGCCCCGGAGAAAGGTGAGGCAGACTCAACCGTTAATGCAGATAAACAACAACATAACGTCATAGCTAATGTTAGCCGACATAGAGGTAAAAGCAAACAAACTGTGTGGGAAACAAACTTAAGGGGGCTGCAAGCTAAAAAACGTTCCTACAAGACAAAGTGAACGGCTTGTAGCATTCATAGAATATCAGTGCTTATAGAATCGCATAAGTGAGCTGTCGATCTGCGGTTGCTATATGGCTAAGCTAGCTCAGGCTCATATTGCTGAGTTGCAAGAATATGTTGTTGTTTTTGAACCGTCGCTTCTTTCTAGTACCCAAATAAGAGTTTTAAACATGCTGGTAACTTTGTTCAAATTTGTAACGGCTGCTTAGTACAGTGGGAATCCCGAGCACACTTTAACGTAGGTAACAGCAGCAGCTTTAGCTTACTGATGAAAAAGCAATAGGCAGTTCTTGGGGTGCGAGGAGGAACGGGCGCCCGCACCAAAACAACAGCTGTGATTGGACGGACGCCTGACAAGCGTCGCGTTCATTGGTTCGCATTCTCTAACGCCCGCCTCCTTTTTAATTTAATTGGTCGTATGTAAATTGTGCGCGCAGCATCTTGTTATGAAGTTGTCAAACATAGTTTGCGGTAATAGCCCGTGCTGTACTGATGTTGTGTTTGATCTTTGGGTTTCTTTTTGGCTGTGTGGATTTTAAAAAGTAACTTACATTGTTATAAATTTACATTAATATTAAAAGACAATTAGTTAGCCTAATAACATGTTATTACTATTATTTTATTGCTGTTACGCTAACGTCCATAAAGCAGGATAACCACATTGGCCTGGATCTACCTCTCCATTTTTATCAAAGTCTGTAACTGTTCATTTGTTTTCATAAATAGTTAGCAAAACAATGAGAAAAGAATGGGAAGTGAATGTAACAAAGTAGTCACTGTTTCTACATTTCATTTAACATAAGTAAGGACAGATTAGAAAAGTAACTAAATAAATACTGTGACAATAATAATGTTTGTAATGAATTAAACAGAGAAATGTGCACATTGTTTGATCCTGTTTTCATACTTTTTGTGTTTGTTTTGTTTTTTAGGCTAGACCGAGATGACAGGGATCAGTTTGTGCAGTGATTGACAGCCCTCACTGCTTAATTAGTCTAGTGTGAATCGTCAGAATAAAACAACATTACATTCATTATGCTTATTAGCTAACCTGGAGGTGTGCTGATTTGAACAAATTATCCTGAATCGTTAGGTGCTGGACTTCTAAACAAACCCAGTTGTTATAGGTTGTGCTTGGTACAATAGATTAGCTGTCCGGACCTCCCGTGGTGATACTGGTATTAGGCTTATCTGAAGTATTTACAAGTCCTTGGTGGGAAGAGGGGGTGAAGTGCCGGAGGAGATTTGAAGGGGGTGACGCTCCTCCCCCCAGAATGGGATCTTTGTTGGATTATCCTCTGGTAAAGAGGGAAAAAAAGTAACTTTGTCACACGCGGTTGTGTTGGTCGTCCATAGTTGTTGCTTCTAACAGATTGCTTCTAACTTCTAACTGCTGCTTTCCCAGAGGACCGCTGGCAGCAGCTCGGACGGGACGGAGGACTCGGACTTCTCCGCTGATGTCGAGCATGCTGAAGCTGCTGAGATTGTGCACAGACGCAGCAGCACACGCCTGACTCGCGCGTCTCTGCGACTCAGCCGAAGTTCACAAGGTAAACATTCACATTTGGACAGAAATACAAATTAGAAGAGAGATCACGTCAGTCAAATTTTGAGCCAAAGGTTTGCACAAAAAAACTGACCAAAATAAAAATTGCATGAAATGGAAAAAACATAACTTGTTGACATAAAGGTGTACATCTATCCTTTTCACATTGTTTAGGTTACTGTGTAGCTTTTGGGTGTTCTGGAAGCATAAGAATCCAAGCATGCCTACATGCTGTGTAATTCTGTCTCTATAAGTAATATAAATTAAAGATGCATTCATTCAGAGTCCAGCCTCCTCACTACACTGGTTTAGACATAGCTATTGTATATGGGCAGCCATAGAGGATGAATGGCTTTAGACAGACTGATCTCCCTCATCTCTCTCACACACACACACACACACACACACACACACACACACACACACACACACACTCCCACCCCCACCCCTGGGTGACCTCGTTTTGCTCTGGCTATCAGAGGAGATTTAAAACAGAGACTGACACTGTTTCCTCTGCTTTTTGTCAAGGAAACACCCACACACACACACACACACACACACACACACACACACACACACACACACACACACACACACACACACACACACACACACAGACAGACAGAAACAGCAAAGAGGCTATTTATCTGCAAAAACAAAGTGGATTCAAAGGTTCACTGCTTCTGTTTTGTGATGGGATCAGTCTCTTCATAGCCACTGAGGCCGTTTGCATCTTTTCTTTTCTTTTAACTTTTTCGTTTGGATTCAGTTACTGACAAACTACTTGCACAGTTAACGAAATCGGGCATTTCAGTCAAGTTCCTTCTTGGAAGAGGAGCAGAGTCCACTCAGGGCTCCAACAGCAGCAGATTTCATATGCTGATAATTTTTTCATGGTTTGGCAGAACCTTTCATTTTAATGCTTGAAAAGTACATTATAAAGTAACTGGTGATTACTCTTCTGTTGATTAATGAGTTGGTTGAGTAATCCCCTGAAAGGCCTCTTAAGTTATTTTACTGCAGTAAATAAAACACGTTTGACTGACTTCCCCTCTCTTCTGTAGATAACTGCAGCTCTCCTGTAACTGTGGGTTCTGATGAAGCTCTGGACTCAGCCGTAGAGTCAGCGCCGACAGCTGTTGCAGCATCAGTCTTCTCCTCTGGGCGCAGGGTCACACGCAGCCAGCAGGGGGCGGCAAACACCACAGCCAAAAAATACCCACTACGGCAGAGCAGGTCGTCCGGCTCTGACACAGAGGCTCACGGTAAGATTGGTACAGTACTAGAATTCAGAACTGTCAAATGCTCTAAACATGCTCTAAACATTTTTTCTTATTAAAAGTTGAGCTTGGTCATTGCCAAGCTCCACTTTAGTTAGAGGATGAATTTGCAGTGAGGAAAAAACGGGAAGGAGGGGTTCAGGGAGAGAAAGAAACAGGACAGGTGGAGAACGAGAGTGTTAGAAAAGCAAGAGGGCAAAAGAAAAGAAAGAAGAACATGAATGTGCAGCGGAGTCCATCTGACATCGTGATGCCATTCAGCTGATGTCACGAGGCTTGTCTGTGATCACGGTGTGTTCCTGCTATCAGTAGATATCCTGGGCTTGTGTTTTGTCACTGAGATGAATGAATTACTTCATAGACACCAGGAACTGTTATCTAACTTCAGCGGATGCAGGATATGATCATCTGCAGGTTCGGGTTACTTTATTGTACCTGTAGAAAGGTTTGGTTTGCAGAAGGTTATTAGGCTGTTCGTTTTAGCTTCATTTATCAATTGTTATATACTGCACATTCAAACGTGCAAATCAGTGGTGGTGGAGCAGAAAATGTTCTTAAAATGGATGATTTAGTGACCCAGGTCTTAAAAATGAAAAAATATAGATATATTTAACTCGTTTTTTTTCTGTGTTATAATCAGAGCACCATCTAGAAACTCCAGCACGTTGTTCTACTGGTACAATTTGTTGTATTTGCTCAATCCAACATGAAAGTTGAATGAAATCAGGGAGTTTTATGTTAAAACGTATCCCACATGCTTTATCTTACAGTATTGTGTAACTGAGCTACATAGAAAACTGAACTATACAGAAATCATCACAAATTGTTTTTTGCAACTTGAAGTTTTTATTAATATTTGCTCAAATATGGGACATTGCAGGAGGGCTGGACATTTTTTGTATCTGTTTGAAATGACAAATTCTGATTCACTGTGATGAAGAAAAACCAGTGAAGCATAAAAAATTAAAAGCTATTTGATATATGAGCTTAAATTTTGATTGTATAATGCTATGATTGTAAATTATAACACATAATTTCCTTAGGGATTAATAAAGTATGCTGAAATTAGGGCTGGGTGATATGGCCTAAAATCCATATCGCCGTATAATTTGAAGCCTGTGCTTTAACTATATATATCGTGATGCATTCGTTTCTTCTGTATATTGTATTTTCCGGTGCACTTAAAAGCCTTTAATTTTCTCCAAAAATCGACAGTGCGCCTCATATATGAATTCTGATTGTGCTTACTGACCATGAACCGATTTCATGTGCTACACGGCACTCAAACATCTGTCAAAAATGTTTTAGTACGACTTTGGTAAGGTACGAAGCCGCACCGCTTGATGGATTGTCGGAGAATTACAGCTATCGTAGTCTGGAGCCTCGTGGAGTAATCTATTCAATTCAATTCAATTTTATTTATATAGCGCCAAATCACAACAAAAGTCGCCTCAAGGCGCTTCATACATACAGAGAAAAGCTCAACAATCATATGACCCCCTATGAGCAAGCACTTTGGTGACAGTGGGAAGGAAAAACTCCCTTTTAACAGGAAGAAACCTCCGACAGAACCAGGCTCAGGGAGGGGCGGGGCCATCTGCTGTGACCGGTTGTCTGGGTCCTAAACTCCGTCTGTTCAGGTCCCACAAACAAACTCTGCGTCATCACTGAGAGTAAAAAACTGTCTAAATTCTTTCATCTTTAATAAAATGATCAGCGTTGCTGCTTTACCAGGTGTAACAATTAAGTTTAACATCCAGGCATCCATGAAAACAGAATCGTGGCTCAAGAGTTGGGAGTTCGCCTTGTAATCGGAAGGTTGCCGGTTCGAGCTTGGACAGTCTCGGTCGTTGTGTCCTTGGGCAAGACACTTCACCCGTTGCCTACTGGTGGTGGTCAGAGGGCCCGGTGGCGCCAGTGTCCGGCAGCCTCGCCTCTGTCAGTGCGCCCCAGGGCGGCTGTGGCTACAATGTAGCTGCCATCACCAGTGTGTGGATGTGTGTGTGAATGGGTGGATGACTGGATATGTAAAGCGCTTTGGGACTAGTAAAAGTGCTATACAAATACAGGCCATTTACCATTTACTGTAGTGACTGTGTGTTAAGTTCTGAGTGTTTCCAACATGTAGCTAGCATATCATTTAACCCTTTGCCTAAGCACCGTCTCGCCGTCTCACTGGACAGAAATCACTTGAGCTGCTGCTGGTGCTTTCATGCTACTTCTACTGCGTCCGCTCTGTAGACACAGAGTTGGACTGACATGTTGACTCGCCCTACATGAGTGAAAAACAGAAAAAGAAAAGTGTTGATGTGCCTGCTTCAATTGAGCCGCTGGGGTCTGTGAGCTCAGACACTGGTGCACTAATATGTTCCTTGATATTAGATTTTTCTTCGTCGTCGCAGGGTGTTAGCTAGCTGTGTATGTGGTGACAAAAGTTAACAGAGGCCTCCCATGAGATATAAGACAGTTGAAAGTTGGTGGCACGCAAAAATGATGGGACTTTTGTAAGAATGTCTGTTTGACATTTGACATGTCTTCGTTGTCACATTTGATTCAGTAGACATCAAACAAGGGGCGGATCGTGACGAGACCCCTCCTCGCACACCAACAGGCAACGCCCCGTCATCAGAGTCGGACATTGAAGTTTCCAGCCCGAGCAATGACCTCGTGTCTTCTAGCAACGACATTGTAGTTTCACAAGAGGAAGACGAGAGGTTAGCCAAAGAGCTGTCGCTCAAAGAGGCCGCCGCCCACGACCTTTCCCACCGGCCCAAACGACGGCGTTTCCACGAGAGCTACAACTTCAACATGAAGTGTCCCACACCTGGCTGCAACTCGCTGGGTGAGTGACAGACTGACACATACTTCACAGCATCGCTTCCTCTTCAGAGCATCTCCTCATCCTCTTCCCATTCCACCCCTTCCACTTCTTCCTTCGGTCTCTCTCAGGTCATCTCACAGGGAGGCACGAGAGACATTTCTCCATATCAGGATGCCCTCTCTACCACAACCTTTCTGCCGATGAATGCAAGGTACACGCACACACAAACACAAATAAACATGACGATACATCAACGGGGAATTCAGGATAAGAAGTGAGTGTGAAACTATGATGCTACGTGCTGTGATGTTCCTGCTGCGGGGTCAGTTGTGAGATTTTGGTGGCAGACGGTGTTGATGTTTTGTCAGGGCAAGGCATCGACACGCGACAAACAGGCCGAGGAAAGGACGCTGTCGCACCGTCAGGACGAGAACAGACACTCCACGAGAAACCAGGTAACGCGTGGACGGCACGCACGCAAGTAAACAAATAAAACATAAACAAGTCCACCAGTTCGTGCACATGCTTCTGTTAAGTAATTCCCTTTGTCAGCTGAACTCAGCCTAAGAATTTAGATGCAGTGGATTGTTACACAATGCTGTCTGTGTGTATGGGAGGGAATCCCCCCTCACCCACCCACAAGACAGCACAACATCACTCTTAAAGCAGCAACACCTCCCATCATGCTGCGATTTGTCAGAATAGCAGGGTCAGAGGCAAAGTGATGAAGAGCTGCTGCTGGTAACTGGTAGGACCCCTCGCTGCCTGACTGTATCTGTAAGAGTAGCAGCAATGTGACTGATCTGTTACGCTTGTTTATTCTCTGCACTGGCTTCCCTCTGATCCTGAGTAAACCCAGGTCACATGCACTAACGAATGATTACGCTTACACTTGGTTACCTCCTCTCTGTGGACGCACGGAAGGCCAAATGACATTTCCCTGGTTATGTTTATGACCGCTGCATTAATAAAGACACTTGGTTAAGGATTTATACTTTAAGCACATACGTTTGTTTTACCTTCCCGGTTATTTGTATTTGTCTCTGCTCTGTGAAAACTGTTTGGTTTCTGGAACACATTTGTAAAATTATAATTTTAGATAATTATAATATAATTATTGATTGTGCTTGGATGATATGTGAAGTGTTGAATGATCATTTATATTGAGGAGCTGTTTTTGAAGTTAGTTACTACACATCAGATTAATTACACTTATTTAATGTAATGAATGAATTATAATCATTTATCTGGTACTTTAGACTGAACTTGAGATATGACCCAATGAATGGGTTTTTAAAGGGCTAAACTACTGTTTGCATATTAGATCACATGGTTAACAATATGTCGTTATTTCTCCTGGCTGAAGGCTGATCAGCCAAACGGGGTTACATGCAGCCAGCATAATGCCAGGTCGGTTATACATCCTGTGGGACGTCAGTGCAGATGAGAAAAAAATGAGATTTTTAGAAAGTTTTGTGTTCAGAAAGCGATAAAGTGTCCATTTTAGGGTCTTATTATGTTATTTAAATCCTTTTATTATATTCATGGAGTCTACTAGTGGAACTGTGCGTGATTAACATTTCCAAATAGCACTTATTTGTCTCACGCTGCACCTTGGTGCAGCCACTTAGTTCATTATCTGAAAGAAGCAGTTAAGCTTCTCGCCCTTTAAAGTTACAGTGTGTAAAATCTCACCAGCAGATGTCAGGAGGTTGCAGATTGCAGTCAACTGAATTCTGTTTTCTTACGCCTCCCAGTTTTAGTATATAGTTCTAGCTACGGTGGTCTCTGCAGGACAAAGACCTGCCCACCGTTCATTTTACTCCACATGTTAAATGCTGTTTGCTTCACGAGTCAGTGTGCCGGGTGTCCATGGCTGTAAACCTTATGAAAGCAAGTCGATGAGCTGGTGGTGTTGATATCCTAAACATTTTTGTCTGTTGTTTTTGCCTCTGTTAGCTGCTGTTAGCTCATTTTAGTCTGTGGAAATAACATTTTATTATCTCGTTATTATGTCAGTGAATAAACTCTCATACCATAAGCAAACTGTTTATCGGAGGGAAAGTGTGATTATGTTTTTGGCTGCATTCAAAAGGGCGGGCCAACATGGTGGTCGACCATGAACACGACCACTGCTCCTGCGTATTTTTAAGGGATTCATTTTAAGTTCATGAGAAAGCATCAGTTTGTCAGAAGACATAATTACACACAAATCAGTGTTTATTTATGAGGACAATATTCTTTTTTATATCGATGACTTCTGAGCTTTTGACTCATAGACATTCTGTGAGTTTATTATTTAAAAGTTGGGGCATGTTTATTATGAGCATCACCTTTGTGTGAGTGTATATATAAGTGTGTTTTGTGTCCTCTCAGGCCCCTACAGAGCGTCAGCTGCGCTACAAAGAGAAGGTGACAGAGCTGAGGAGGAAGAGGAACACTGGCCTCAATAAGGAGCAGAAGGAAAAGTACATGGTAAGTGGATTAGATAAGAGTCAGTGTGTGTAATATATCACATATCATTTGATTGTACCGTCTTCTCTGGTCCCCGCTCACCACCAGGAGCACCGTCAGAGCCACGGAACGAGCCGCGAGCCTCTGCTGGAGAACATCACCAGTGACTATGACCTCGAGCTGTTCAGGAAAGCGCAGGCACGTGCCTCGGACGACCTTGTAAGAGAGAAAACTCATCTTCATCTCCCCCCTTGCACTTTGTCTTCTTCCCTTTATTTTTGGCCTTATCGCTCTTCTTCTCTGTTGCAGTCTGCAGACCCTCCCCTGCAGCTGCAGGAGGCGTCTGAGATATTTTTGGTAGTTTGGGAAATCACTTCCTGTCATTCCGTGTTGGGTTTTTCCCCTTCTGTTCTGTCACTTTGTGGCCCATTCAAGCATCGTTATTCTCAAACAGACATACTTGAACTATCACATAGGATTTTGGAAGTATTTTGGTCTTTTAACTGCGTTGCTCTGGCGATACATTTCTTTACAGAGGTAAATGAATGACTAGCTTTTCAATTTCAAAACAAAGTCATCTTGAAAGCATCTAAGTTAGAATTGACATCACATATGCGTGTTTTTACTCTTTGCTTGCAACTTTAACAGTTATCTGATCATTTTTCTTGCTGACTATGTTTTTTATATTATATTAACAGTAGCTTGTTTGTTGATTCACTTCCTCATGAACAACATTTACACTCAAGTATTTTCTAAAGAATTTGCTTCATACCTTTTTTATTCGAATTCTTTTCTTTTTAGTTCTTCCTTTAAATTTTCTTCCTGCATCGTTTTCTTTTGTTTTTCCTCCACTGAGGTTTCCCTGAGCGTGACCTTTGATTCGCCCGATCCTCTTCGACAAATAATTGAGATTTGTTTTTCTCTCTTTCTCTGCACGCCTGCCCTGTCTTCTTGTCCTCTCTGTACCTTGTCTTCCTGTCCCTTCCTGTCCTGGTTGTGCAGGAGAAGCTCCGTCTGGCTGGCCAGGTGTCGGAGGGCAGCAACATGATAAAGACCATTGTGTTTGGACGTTACGAGCTGGACACCTGGTACCACTCTCCATACCCAGAGGAGTACGCCCGCCTGGGGAGGCTTTACATGTGCGAGTTCTGCCTCAAGTACATGAAGAGTCAGACCATTCTACGCAGGCACATGGTGAGGCTCACCACTATCATCATTATCATCATTGTTATTATTATTATCATCATTACATTAAGATAAGATAGATCGCAGCAGACTCTTACCAGATTAGCATTGTTGGAGTCGCCTACAGTAGCTTGATAACTTCTCCCCCAACTCTCCACTGATTGGCTATCACTCACAAACACAAGGTTTCAACAGCAGGTGGGTGGGGCTTCTGTGCTGAAAGGCAGAACAGCATGACTGAGATGGACCATGTTAGGACTACGCATTCAACACTGCTAGTGTTTGAAGCAGGCTGAGCTGTTGGCTCATACACTGACTTTGTTATCACAAACATTGGCTCATTTTTTAAAAACTGGTTTTAAGCAGTAATTCTCCGGGCTTTCAGAATATTGTTCAGTCTTTGCTTTTTCATTGCTTTTCAGTCCAGGTCTTCATTTCTCAGCCAACAGCTTTAGATGTTCTTAAACACACTGCCAAAGCAGTAAAAACATACCTGATCACTCGTGGGCTGGTCCTGTCCAGAGGCTGGACTTCAGTGTTACTGAAGCAAGAGAACAGAACAAAAGGCAGCCGACATCTAAAGAGGACTTTTGCATGTCCTTTAAGAAGCCTGGAGAACTATTGCTGAAGACTACGTGAAGAAAAGTCGAGTAATAAAATGCCAAGTTTGTAAAAACTGCACAAACTCTGATTTTGTCTTGCATACTGTACACATGTATGTTGGCAGATACTGCTTTAAATTCCTGCACCCATTTCCAATTTTCCTGCAAATTACAAAGACATGAGGTGGTCTGAGATTTGGCACGGTGCTGTAGGTCCCGCTGTTTTTGTGCACTGCAGTTTGGCTTCTCCTGTCATACTTAAAGTTGTTTTTATGCTTTAATTCTGTAATCAGTAAACGGGGGAAATATGCAAATGATTCCTCAAAGTGTTGAGCTTCAGTTTATCTCAGTCAAAGTATCTGATTGATTAGAAAGTATAAGGTGCCAGTCAGTGACACAGAGGTATCAAAGTGAGCCTGGGCTATTGTCTTAGACTGTCTCAGTGCCTCAGGTGCTCTATAATATTATTCCTACACCGTTTAGATAAAGTGTGTAACTTTGGCCTTTCTGAGACGTTCAGACTTTTTCTGTATTTAAGTGACAAGGCTGACGAGAACATTTTTCCAAACTGGGTGCTTGGCTGAAGTCAGGTGTTTGGAGCCTGACTGTCAGACAGATGAACTGCACAGCCACAGCAGGGCAGTGTTAGTGATTAAATATTAAAGCCTGAATATGGGGGGGGACAGAGCAGCTACAACTGAAATAAACACAAAAGATAAAATTAAAAAAACAATTGGCAAACACTGAAAAAATACTTTTTTAAATTATTTTTTATTTATTATTTTTAGTGTATTTTTAGAATTTTGCACCAGTTGAAGATCTGAACAAAAGTTACTTTTTGTCTCGATTTCTTCACGTTTGTCTTTTTTGTTAAGGCCAAGTGTGTGTGGAAACACCCTCCAGGTGACGAGATTTACAGGAAGGGGAACATCTCTGTCTTTGAGGTGGATGGAAAGAAGAATAAGGTGAGAGAGTCTCAGTGGGAGGATTTTCCCACCAAATACTGACCTCTAAACTTGCTCTGCCAAATATTCTATCTAAACCTCACAGCAAGTCTGCAGGCAGTGATAATGGCAGTTACATTTCGATTTAATGTACTTGAACTTTAGGCTAAATTTGTTAACAAGATCTTAATATTTCAAATCTAAAGGCCGTTACACACCGAGTGCACTGTGAGAATTTAGAATTCGTAACACAGAAAATGTCTAATGAGCGAATCCTGATGATTCAAAGGAAGAAACTGAGATTCTGGGTTCATCCAATGAATCCATCCAAATAATTACCTGCAAAAAAGCGCAGTCGAGGTGAACGGCTGCGATAGATTTTTTTAACACACCAAACATTTGCACATTTACACATCCGGTGTGACAGAAAGGCCTTAACAAGTATTTCCTCCCTGTGGAGGAAGGCAGGCTGTGTGGCTGAGGTGTGGAAGACTCTTAATGTATTTATACCTGATGGGTAACGTGAAGTCACGAAAGTCAGTGCAGGATTGTTTGACTGGCTAAAACATCACACACGATTGGTTTTGCTGTGCGACTTCTTCACGTTGTGCTTTCTGCAGATTTACTGTCAGAATCTGTGTCTGCTGGCGAAACTCTTCCTGGACCACAAGACTCTGTATTATGATGTGGAACCGTTCCTTTTCTATGTTATGACTGAAGCTGACAACACAGGGTGCCACCTTGTCGGATACTTCTCCAAGGTAACTCCAGAGTATTTTACATGACTGAACTCTTCTTGAAAATAGGGAGTGTTAACAGAGTTTGCAGAGAATGACTACAACAAATCACAAATGTCTTAAGAAGTGCGAGCTGAATTTAAAACCGTGTTTCTGATGAAGTTTCACACAGGTTGTAATGTCAGCTGCTCTGTGATGTTGGGCCAAAGCAATCAGATCAGAGATAATGCATTTTCATACTGCTGCAGCCTCCATAGTCCTGCTATGAGCTTTGATTCAGCCTGTTACCTTCATGCGTTCATTCTCCTCCCATAGGAGAAAAACTCCTTCCTGAACTACAACGTATCCTGCATCCTCACCATGCCGCAGTACATGAGGCAGGGTTACGGCAAGATGCTCATAGACTTCAGTGAGTACCCACTTAAATGTAAACGAGCTCACACACTGGCCAGAGATTCTGCACAGCGCTACACAGTAACAGCAGGTGTAGGAGCTTCAGGTCGCTCCTAAGTGTAGCCATCCAAAGCACTGCTCTCTCGGTTTGTCCTGCCAGGTTACCTGTTGTCCAAAGTAGAAGAGAAGGTGGGCTCACCTGAGCGGCCCCTGTCGGACCTGGGACTAATCAGCTACCGAAGTTACTGGAAGGAGGTGCTGCTGCGCTACCTGAACAACTTTCAGGGCAAGGAGATTTCCATCAAAGGTCAGAAAGTTCAAAATGCTGGATGGAGAAAGACAAATATCTGACTTCTAGTTGATTCTGTTTGACTATGGCTGCTGGTCAAAAAGCTTATAAAATACAGTGTAAGACACAAGAACAGCTCCTGAGACTGTGTGTGTGTGTGTGTGTGTGTGTGTGTGTGTGTGTGTGTGTGTGTGTGTGTGTGTGTGTGTGTGTGTGTGTGTGTGTGTGTGTGTGTGTGTGTGTGCACACATTCAAGCGTGGCCACTTTTGTGAATGGGTCAGAGAGCACTGCAGCCATATCGAGTCAATGTACTGGTGATAAATGAAGGCGGGCGCACGCGAGGCTTCCCCTGTGGTTTTCTGCCAAAGAAGCGGTGACTCGGAGGAAGCGAGGAACGCCCTGCTCCCATGGTGCATCGCGTTTGTTTGCGCTGCTCGTTTCTGCTTCTGTGATTAAAAACAAACAGTGCAGCCACACGCTCACATCTGTGTAAGGCATTAAGGCACAGCAGTGCTTTGAGTGACACCGGCCTCAAACACACGACACATTCATTTTCCTTGTCTTCATGTTGCAGTCCAGCTCACATGCTGCTTGTATTTCCTTCTTTATATGGAGGATTTTGGAATATTTGAAGTTATTCACACCTCTGTTTACTTGCTTACACTTGTATTGTTTCATGGTGCTTATGCATCCTTTGCATTTGATGGGATTGACATCATCATTTAACAGCACTATAATCATCACGTTGTGTATTCTAAAGTTTTCAATAATTTCACTTCAATATCCAATATTGTGTTTCGTTGTTACCCCTCTGCTGTAACAGGCTGGTGGGGTTTTATATTCACAGACACCCAAGTTTGTGAATGCAGTAACTCGAGAACAATGTTCGATATCTTAGGTGTATCCCTAAAAATCTCAGACGGCTTTGAATCTCAGTGACCTCATCCTCAAGGTCAGGGGTCAGAGGTCAAGTTTTTATGAAACTGTTGTCAATGCAAAAAGTTGAGAAGGACGTGACATAGGATCTTGAAAATGCTAGCTACCATAGGTGTATCTAATTGGAGGTTGGAAGCACTGACACGCCAGTATTTGATAGGAGTTACTTTTCATAAATGACGACTTCACCGCGAGCGTCCTTCAGTGCAATCTGTTTGACACGCAGAATAAAGAAGAATGTGACTAAACAGTGAATGGTTCAGTGATAACACTCTGTTCCTTCACTTCTGAGCATCTTTTTGTCCTCTTTTATTTGTATTTTTTCTTTTGAACTCAGAATGTCTTCTTGTTATTTTGAATCTAGGAAAATGTCTCCAGCTCGCACAGAGTGATGACAGTGACTCTTCTCAGTCACCCCACTCTGCTGCTCTGTGTGTCCCTGTGCCACAGATAGTAAAGTTACATCTGAGCTTTCTGAAGACCTGAAGGGAATATTTTAATGAAAAAAAACTTTTAAATATGAATTTTTTAAAGATGTTTTTTATGGGTGTAATGAATGCAGGGAAATGATTTGAAAGCTGCTGATGATTCATCCTCAGTTTCTCTCACTTTTATGTTCACAGAGATCAGCCAGGAAACTGCAGTGAACCCGGTGGATATAGTCAGCACACTGCAGTCCCTCCAGATGCTTAAATATTGGAAGGGGAAGCACCTGGTTTTAAAGAGACAGGTATGAAACACAGCCATGCCGTTGTCTCTGTTTAGTAGATTAGCCACTCTCTCCCAATTAGCAGCTGGTTGTTGTTTATGATTCTAATAACCAGGGTTCCTTTGCGGGGTGTTTCCTTCTTCCTTTAAAGGACCTTATTGATGACTGGAAGGCCAAGGAGACCAAACGTGGTAACAGCAAGACCATTGACCCCACAGCCTTAAAATGGACCCCACCCAAAGGGACGTAGAGGAGCTACCAATACACACACTCCAAAAACACACAGTCACGCACAGATCCTCCTCTGTACACGGGCATGCTCACAGACGCTGAGTCTAAACCCTCACTCACTATTGTACGAAACGCTTTCAGCAGCTACAGCGCAGTCACAGACATGGACAGTTGCTACTCTGGGTTCAAGTAACCACAACGTTAGTCCACAGGTAGGATTCCTGTTAAAAGAATTGTTTGGAGATTTCCCTAAAATTTGAATTAGAAAAATAAGGAAAATCCATATGAGTCTGGGAATGACTTCTCAGACACTTAACTGTGTGTTAGTAAAAACCCTGAGTTGCCAGGTGTTTAATAGCAAGCGATCAGGAACGACGTCCTTTTGAAAGGAAAGCTACATAAATAAAATATGTAAAGGAAGAGGGCTAATGAAAAGCAATGTTTAATTTCTGTGAGCGGGAAAACTACATTTAGATGTATCTCGAGCAATAAGCAGTGAAATAAAGACAGATTACAGAACAGGTCCTAACATACAACATCCAATACAGTACTTAACACATTTATAAAAAGGAAATATAAATTTGCTTTATTTGTGGCGGGATGCTGACAAATTAAATAATTAATTAATGATTCAAATCTTGTTTTATTACTCTTTTGATAGGGGTAGACATTTTTACGACAAAGCAACACCGGGGTTGTCGCTGTCTTTTCATTTTTTGCGTATTACATGCGCTATGCTAAAGCTAGCAACAACAGCTGCTTAAAGTTAGCTGGTTTGTTTGGGCCAAAAGTGGGCATTTAAAAAATAATATGGTGAAAAATAGGAACGATATTCAGTCACAATTTTAAATATTTATTTCCCTGTTCAGGATGTAGAACGACCCTTATCTCATGGCAGCCAAAATAGCTACACTCCCCTGTATAGTATTTTATAAGCTAGCAAAAACCACTACTAAAGTTAGCTGGTTAAGACTTTCCTGAAAATGGGCATTTTGGGAAAAATGGCAAAAATAACACAGATATTCAATAAAACTGATGAATATTTCTTGATTAAACAGTATTTTATAAGCTAACTAGCTAGCTATAAACTATTGATGTTGAGTTTAGCTAATTAGCTTTTGATTAGCTTTTGCTATAAATTATTTTTTAAAGTGGAGGATAACATGAGAATGTTATTCAATACAATATTGAATGTTGGATTGTTCTGATGAAATGGGCTTTGAGTTTTATGTAATTCTTTAACATTTTCACAAATGCAGTTATACATTTTACACAATAGAACAGACAGGTTTTATTATACACTGACCACAGCCACTATTCATCTTTAGGTTCTTTTGACGTGTGTATACGTAGCATGGCCGCTGATAGCTTCTTGACCTCATTTGTTCTCTGCAAAGTGAAGGTAATCGTGCATCGTTAGCGCACCTTCTCCCAGACACTTAATTAGCACGGCGCACCAGGCCCGCTTGCTAATCCAATCAGTGGCATGTGGTATCAAATCTGCAGTGCATTTCAGTCTGTCATTGAGACAAAATGCAGGTCGGCAACACTTTGACTCGTGTAAACGTGTTTTTGCAGACACAGACCAGCTGGTTGTGATTAAACAGGACCATGTCTGGGCTTGCATGTAATACTGCCATCCACATGATTAAATGGAGAGTTTTCAAACAAACTGGAGAAGAAATAAGGTTGATCATTCCTCTGGGACGAGTGATGAAATCTAAAGAAAGAAAATGTCCAAAAGTATCAAACCACAGTGAGCAAACAACACTATGTAAATTAGTGTTCACATATTTGACACATACACAGGTGAAAAGTAGTGAAAAGTGATTTGATCTAACTTAACTTAATCCATTTTATCAACTAGATGCAGTATTGAAAAGCTAATATGGTTTTAGGTCAGGTGTTTTACCTTACGGCCTTGTGGCTGTTTGAACCCAGAGCCGATCAGTAACAGAGCTTCTCATGCAACAAAGCCTCACATTGTGTCCAGCATTTAACCCCGTCTCATCCATCTCTTGGTTAGCAAAAAGCTATAGCTGCCACTGGGCCACGTTTGTACCGTCACCAAGGAGGAACCTACCCACGATGTGTGTTTTTGTGTGTTTTCCGTTTGTTTTTGTAACTCATGTTTTAAGACTTTTCTCTCAGTTGTGTCTGCAGTTTCATTTTTTATCAGTTTATAGAGTTTGGGAGCTCTTGTGTGCTTTGTTTGGTTTTGTTAAAGTTCTCAATGATTTTCATACTTTTTCTACCTCTGAGGTTTTACCACTGTATAAAAAGCTAAAATGGCGCATTAAGCTTCTTGTTTTGTTGTGTTTGGGGTTTTTTGTTGTTGTTTTTTAGTTTTTGTGTGTGTATTAACGTGAAAATAATGTAGATGTTACTGCCCAGCAAGTGTTTTGGGGTTTTTTATAGATTTTTTTTTTAAAATAGCCTATTTATATTCTTAAAAAAACCACATTAACTACATAGAGCGTAAACAAGCGTAGAGGAATCTCTCCTTTCTAGGGAACTGATTTCCTGGTGAATCAAATATTTTAAAAAATCTAAAAAAAAATTGTACGTGCTTTTGAATGTGTCTACAAACTGGGAAGTACAGGAAGAACAATCCAGAGCATTTCCCCACCAACAAAGGCGATGAGTCATTTACATTTCAGAGATTTATTCCATGTTATCAAAAGTGACGTGATTGAGTCAAAACATGTCACTGTGCACATTGTCACTGCCTATTACCACCATAGTTGATGCTGTGAGCTGTTAGAAAAGGGCAGCCTTGTTGTGTAAGCTCAATAAGCATGGTTGGCAGCACTTTAAATTTTTTTAATTTGTTCTATATGATTGATTAAAATATTATTTTAATTCTATTGACAATCTCTACATTTATTGATCTGGATCAACATGTTGAAGAATTTTAATCAGCATTTAATGTTTTGGTAAAGGAGTAGCTGGCTGTTATTATCAAATGTGGATCTGTGAACATTGATCTGTGATCGATATCTCTCTCGCGTCTGTTCGGTAATTATGAAGCTGTTCGCTTATCTTAGACTGGAAAGTGGGAAATAGCCATTCTGGCTCGAGCAAATAACCGACTTTAAAACAGGAAATTCCCTTTTTGTTCAGACTAAACATCTGCTTGGTCCAACAGAGGATTCACATACATCCTAACAATCCTCAGTTTAGGTAACTGAAGGAAATACATATTTAAACACTGAGTGGCTGCAGGCACTAAAAGCGAAACAAGCTAGCAGTTGTAAAAATACTACTAGTAGTTTTTTGTTTGTTTTTTACCAAACAGACACGGGGGTGGTTTCAATCGTGCCGTCTAACACTTGGTAAGAGTCAGAAACATTGTGCATAAGTTTAGACAGCAGCTGGCTGTGAAATTAGAGGTGTGTTGCCAACAATGTCACATTGAATCAACCATTATCTTTTTTATTTTTATATTTTTTCCTGTAGCTTTTGTGTCACACTTGAGCCATTTTCTTTTCCCGACTGCGGCTTAAAGTTACATTTCTTCTTGTGTTGAAACAACTGTTGCCTTTAAAGTTCATTAGTTTAAAAAAATCAATGTCTTTTTGTCCTGTTTTATATACTGATCGTTTCTGTGTACGGGTTATCTGCATTTGACATATTAATACATATTTGTGTTATCCGGTGGTTAATGTGGTTAAATGCACTGTCATTGGGTCGTACAGCACAGGGCAACAGTGCTAACAGACACTCCATTTATCCTTTTAGCATGAGCTCTCAATAAATCACTCACAAATGTGCTGCAGCCTGAATTTACTTGTTGGTAGGTTGTTGTTGTTTTTTTTAACTCATGTGCATTAACAGCAAAGTGCGCTTACTTACCATTTTCTCCTCTCTTTTTTTTTGCCTTTAAATGAATCTCCAATGAATAAAAAGCATCCTCAAACACTCCTGGCTACAGTGTTCCATACATGATTGGGATACTTGTGCTCTCGAGGTCTTTTTTGGCTGAGATGACTGGTAAGCAAAAGGCTTTGGTATCAGAGAAAATATTATAGAGGATGGGTTCCTTTTTTCAGGCCTCCATTATGCTGATATTTAAGAGTCTTACAAGAAGAAATCCCATCATTAAGGGTGTACTCTTTTCCTTCTTACCTGAGCAGAAAATTGACCTAATTATAATGCTGAATACAGCCCATTAAATCTGTAAATAACTGGAGTGTTTTGAACTTTAGAAAAAAAATCAAATTTACCCGTGTGTGTAGGGTCCTTGTTTTCAAGAAACCTGTCATGACGTTGTTGTGCTTGTGTCTATTTTCCAATCACCTCTTCATTCCTCCCCCTGGTGCCAATGGCAGCTATAGATGGACAGTTTTAGAGCATTTTGCTGGTTACTAACGCACCCATATGCTATCACGACTCCCTGGAGAAACAAAGATGCATTCCTTTGCCTTTCATAGGTCACCAGAAAGCTGTTGTTGTAGTGCTACCTATTTAAACTACTCACACAAAGAAGTGACACAAAAGTAGCGTGACATTGCTGTGTAGCTCAGTTGTGCTTTTGTACCTGCTTCTCCTCTTTGCCTTCCTCTTCAATAAAGACAAATGGTGAAACAAACAGATTTCGCCTCATGTATTGACTGTGTCCCGAACAGCATCCTTAAAGGTTTAAGGATTGTTTAGGCTCGGTCAGTTTGCTCAGCTAATAAGGAACTTATAGACAAAAGAATATTTCTAAGTGTCGTGCCTGTTTAAATAACTAAATATGCAATGCCACTGATCGCTTAAAGGGGCATTTCAGCAATAGCAAGTATCTACTGCATGTCTAATCTGACTAAATAAATCCTGGCACTACTGCGGTCATGTCGGCTTTGAAGAAGATGATCGAGTTTTGTCCACACTGGAGACTGAAAATCAAGATATCCCACATCCACAAGAACACAATTGGCAGAAAAAAATAACAAAACTGCACAAAATACAATTAATTTAAAAAAAATTGCAAAATTCCAACAAACATCGGATCATAAAACTTAAAGAGCTACAAAGAGAATGTAGGTCTGTGGTTTGAGTTTATTCCGTTTGAATAGTGCTGCTGAAACCAGTTCTACCCAACAGGTGGTTTCATTGGAGAGCATCTGAAATTAAAATGTCAATTTATTGTTAATTGTTGTTACAACACTTAAATGAGAGATGTGTGGTTTGGAGGCTTTACAAAGGAATACCACACGAGGGCTGTTAATTGTTCAAGGGAATCCATCCAAGCTTTTCCTTCAGAGCTCAAAGAAGCATGATGACATACGGGGTTTAAGTGATGGAGTGTTGTTTGGGCTGCATGAATCTCTTCATAGGCCAGGACAGTTATGGAGACTGACTGCACAATAATACTGCAGCTGGAAAATGAAAGACAACATTTCTGTACGGTGCAGTGTTTGAGCCCCTCGTTGAACATGAATCTCAAATGTACGTTTTTCACACGCTATTAAAAAAAATATTTATAAGATCCATTTATTTTATTTGCACAGGATGTAAAGGTTTTCAAAAAGATTATTTTAAGATCCTTTCTGCATTTATGCTGATTTTGAGCTGCCAAAGAGAGATTGAGGGGATTAAGATAAATCAGGGCCTGCAGGCTCTTTCTAGCATATATTATTGTATCATCAGTTAAAAAGAAGGTTGAACATAAAGTGTTGGTTTGGAATAACAATGTCATTATTATTAGATTAAATAACTGGATCAAGAACAGATCTCTGTGGTGCCTCAAAATGTTTAAAGAGCAGAACTGACTCAGAGTTGTAACACTTGCTAATTCCACACATGAGGGAGATGATAGGAGACCTTTGATCTGCTCTTTTTCCTGGTCACGCTTTCATGTTAGTTAGATGCAAAGATGTAACATGTGATTTATTAATTGTAATATCTTTACAGAGGGCCGATGCAGGGGAAAAGAATGTGCCTGTCAGTGTTTTAAATAAAACATCTGTTACCAAATGTTTATTTCGGTTGCAAATTCTAAATATTTATTAATTAATGAATTAATTTACTTATTAGATAAGCAAATGTAGCCTAAAGCAGAGCTGAATATTAGTGTGGTTCCCTGTAAATACACTTAAAAATGCCCTCGTATACTCAGGGTTTCTATTCCACTTTTATTTTAGTGAGTTTAAATAACAATAGGTAATAACAATTAACACCAAACATCTTTTTTGCTTATTTCTAATTATTAAAACGTAAATTAAGAATTAGTGGACCAGTAGGGGTCATGAACACGAGAGAATGATATTCTGCAAGTAATGCATGACAGAGAAAGAAAGCACACTTAGCTAATGAAATCATCTTTAATGAATCTGGCACAAACTGAGCGAACCCTTTGAAAAGACACGAGACTTACATATGCATTAAGTTTAAATGTGGCAAGATATCATCAGCTACAACATACAGCAGTGCAGTTCATCAGATCGACGGGAGTGAAGTTAGCGATTTTTAAAAGCATTTATTTCAGCTCATTGTAACAGGTGTTTGGACCGTGTCGGTCAAAGTGCATCATACTCAGTGTCCTGTTGGTCAACAACGGATGGCTGAATAAGACGTTATAACTGAAATGGAGTTTGGTTTCTTTTCTTTTTTTGTCTTCAGTAAGAGTCCGATTTAAATTCTTCTTCCATGTCTGTAAAACAGAAAGAAAACAGCAAAAACAAATATTAGAATGAACATTTAGATTTGATTATAATCAAGCTTGAAAATCACTTTTTAAATGGCAGATTCAAACATGATAACAGAGCCGCTTCTCTATCTAAAGAGTTATGCAAAGCAAACATTATATACAAATAGACGTGGCTGTAGCCGGACATTTACCTCCTCCTAAACTCCTTCTGCCCATGAGTCCAACAAACATCTCCCCTTTATTTCCTGTAAAAACAAACCAACACACAGAGAAAGAGGAACACAAAGATTTTTAGGCTCGCTACCAAAATAAAACAATAAAGAAAAGTTGAACTCTAATCTGTCTTACTCACTTTTCCTGCCCAGTCTCACAGCGTGGGATACACCTGAAACAAGCAAGAGATAAAGAAGTCTCGGGTATTACAGGAAGCAAAAAGGACTGTGGAGCACATCATCAACTCTAAACCATGCAGTACAATTATGAGCTGGTTTATTTGCTCACCTGAGCTTCTTCCCATCAGACCGTGGAACTGCTGCGCTTTGGACCGCTTGATGAGATCTGCCAGACGAATGGTTATTCCTCTCTCCACTGGGTAACCCTGCTTACACACACACACACACACACACACACACACACACACACACACACACACACACACGCGTACATATAGTACAATAAGTTATTGCTGATATAAATACTAGGATCTAGTCAGATTGTGGAAATAAGCAGAAATGGGAGTATTAAGCTCTGCATACACTCGTTCTTTGTGTCTCATAAAAGTCTGTTACAAAATTCTTCACCAGCATCTGGACTAAAGGTCACCACATACTATAGATATACCACACCAAACACACAAAACACTATTTGTAGTCGTGGAGACTTCATAACCCTGTAACACATCTACTTCTCAGACTTCTAAAATGTTTCCGAATGACACATCTTAGCTGTAAGAATTACTCGTGAACATGGCTTTGAAATGCTTTGCCACAGAAGCAGACATTAGCTGAGACTCCAGCTGTTAAATATGGTAATAAACACGCCATCTGTGCCTGCTAGGCCTTCATTTCTACGCGTCAAATCGCAAATAAACCACCGCAGATTTTCTTATTTCGGAGGCATGTGATTCAACGGATCTGCAGATGTGTCCCAGAAAATTGCACACACAACAACAGAAGACTGAGGCTCGCCACACTCACGTAGATATAAAGCACAGCATCACGCGTGAATTTATTTCCAAAAGTCTAAAGTTTGCGGTCAGCACGAACACGTCTCTGCCCTGGACGAGTTCTCCTCGCTTTCAACTATTCCAGCGGTGACGCGTCTGACGTCACTGAACACACTTCACTGTCTGTACTTCAGTTTTTGGCTTTAAGTGAAATGTATGAATAAAGGAAATTAGCATGTTTACGAGGAGATCGACCAGGTCAGATAGACCAGGTGTGTGTGTGTGTGTGTGTGTGTGTGTGTGTGTGTGTGTGTGTGTGTGTGTGTGTGTGTGTGTGTGTGTGTGTGTGTGTGTGAAGCACTGAATTGCTCGGTTAGAGTGGAAAAGCGTGAACGAGCCCATTTACCATCTAATTACCAGTTTGGCGGACACGCTCGGTTGTCATGTTCACATTTCTCTGAGGATTTGTAGCTGCAGGCACATTCGACAGAGAACTATTACCAGAACTATTTTTTAATATCGGCTGCTGATGATTTTAGATGATTGGCTCTAACAAATAAGGCGATGATCCTCCAGCCTCTGTTGGACTTTCGGTCTCTGTCTGTGGTGCTGAAAAGCAAGTTAGTCAAAGAAACTGCAGAAGAAGAGAAAGAGAGAGAAGTTTGTTTTGTAATATTTATACAGCTTAAACAAATTTAGACTTGATTCTGATAAGAAAATATCTTTTTCTCTACAAAGCTCCGTAATATGGGGATGCAACCCTCAAATCTGCGTCTCTCTTCCTCTCCCTTTTCTTTTCTTTGAGGGGTCGGGGTGGGGGTTGTACCTGCCAGTCCTCCACCGTCCACATTTCTCCGTCGTTTTCTTCCCCGGAGAGCGGAGTCCCCAGCGCGCTGCAAACCTGCACCAGCACGACCACCAGCATCACTACTACAAACTTCAGCGTCTCCATGGCTACCTAAGGATGCCAAAGTAATAACAACAATAATAAAATATAGAAGTGGCTGCAAATAGTCAAGAAGAGTCTCCCTGATTCGGACGCATACAGGAGCCAACAGAATTCAACCCGTCCACGCGTGGTTATGTTTCTGCACTTTGTGCTCTGGTCTTGAGGCGAGGTCCGTGCTTGCTCTTATAAACGCCCTGTGCTCGCTCCTCCCCGCTTCCTCCAGCAGCCTCGTATTAAACCGAACACATCCTGCAGGCCAGATTTTTTCCCACCCCTCTGTCTGACTCATGAGCTGTTGACTGTGAGTAAACTTCATCTAATCTAAAACCAACTGACCCAAACTGTGAAGGATGGGTGTGCTGATTGGTTAGCTTCTGTTTCATTTACCCCACACGTTTATGGTAAAATGTGGCAAAGCCATATATGACACAGTGTGCCTTTGAAATGTCAGCTCGATGAACCCAAAGGAAGAAAAATGGTGCGAGCGTAGGAAAAGACAGGATGTGTCTTTATTTTACAGGCTGAGCACAAGACGCCAAACCAAATCACAACTCCAACTGACACGGTTATATTTCCCTGAACCAGATCATAATCGTGTTTTGTGTCCTCTTTATGGTTCGTGTCGCCTTGTCCCAGTGCAATTTGATTTTCGGGGCTAGATGTATTCATGGTTTGTTTGTGTGACTCTGCGGGTGAGTGCCACAGTATTATGATGGGTTTATAATCATGATCAGTGCAGCTTCTGACGAGAATCCATCCTTTGACTTGATCTGTGACAAACACACAATTGTGCATCAGCCCCACATGTGGGTTTGGACCCACCCGCTGGGTAAAACTCAACTGGTTCTGCTCTGAATGTCCTATGACTTCAATTTTCTTTCATTTTCAATACAGGATTCTTCAGCTCACCAGAACTCTTTGAAAAAACGCTGTTAACACCAACAAATTATTCTGCTATTAGTATCCATTTGATCAATCAGTCTCCACCTCTATGTGTTTTAATGAGTGGCACAAGTAGCTACACCCACGCAAACAATTTTGCACATATGTATGTATTTATTTATTTATTTATTTATTTATTTATGTGGCATAACTGATTCATCTCTCAGCAACAGTTAAGGAGCGCTCACTTCCTTTTGGGGAAAATAGCTTTACACAAGCTCTTCATTCAAGACTCAGTGAGGAGAGTGAAAGATGGAGCAAAATTGGAGTTTTCTTTTGGGACAGGAGTTAAGCACACCGGGCAGATTTCATACTTGAGACACATGACCAGAAGTGTTTACATGTGAGGGATCTGAAAGACTTCTCCCAGGAACCTGTGAGTATCAGACATTTCATTTCCTGAATTTTGGTCAATTTTGATGCATCGATTTGTATCAACATTTGAAGGAAATGTTTTTATTTACTATAAAGAAAGCACAAAATTCAGTCAGCCACGTCAGTAGGTACACCTTACTAGTACCGGGTTGGACTCCCTGATTCAATAAGGGGCTGAAAAGAGATTTTGGTCCATACATGACAGCATCACCCAGTTTCTGACATTTGTTAGCTGCACATCCATAATGTGAATATCCTGCTTCGCCACATCACAAAGGTGCTCTATTGGATTGAGATCTGCTGAGAGTGGAGGTTATTTGAGTGCAGTGAACTCATTGCCATGTTTGTGAAACCAGCGTGAGATGATTTGAGCTTTGTGACATGCTCCTGACATATCCTGCTTGAAACAGCCATCAGAGGATGAGTACAGTATGGTCATACAGGGTGGACAAGGTCAGGAGCGATCCTGAGGTAGACTGTAGTGTTTAAATGATGCTTAGTTGGTACTAAAGGGCAAAAAATTGCAGCAAGAAAACATTCCCCACACCAGTACACCACCTGCAGCAGAGCCACTGGCACAAGGCAGGATGGCGCCATGTTTTCATGCTGTTTACACCAAATTCTGATGCTGACACCAAAATGCTGCAGCAGAAATTGAGACTCATCCGAGCAGGTAATGGTTTTCCAATCTTCCATGGTCACGTTTTGGTAAGCCAGTGTGAATTGCTTCCTGTTTTTAGCTGACAGGTGTAGCCCTGATGTGGTCTTCTGCTGGTGTAGCTCTTACTTATCTTACTTAAAGCATTTTTTTACCATTCTGATGCTCAATTTGGAAATTAGCAACATGCCTATGCAACTAAATTCACAAAGAAACACTACTGCTTTAAATCTGCAGCTTATCCTACACCACATAGCCGATGCTATGGCCACCATTCAACACTGCATTAGTCTATAAGTTTTTATGAACAGTTCGTCTAATAGCAGGTGCTGCTCTATACAGCTCTACAGCCTCAGGAAGCTGTGTGTAGCTTTGATGATTTCTGATGTAGCGATTGCTGTTCTTATGAGCAGCTTTCAGGTAAAAGCTGTGAAAAGGTGAAGATTGCAACGAATTAGCAATTAGCATAGTAGCCAAAGCCTTTCTGGCCATTTTGGAGGAGCGTTAGTGCAGTTTTATTCACTCTTTGAGCTCCGATTCTGGTCTCAACCAACTAACAAACCCACATACTTTGTCTGTCTGATGCTCAATATGCTGTGTGCATTGATGTAACTTGACCTTCATCTTCCTCAAGATGTAGCTGCATGTTGCAGCATGTGTTCAAAGTGATGCAGAGCTCAGCAGCTGTGAGTTTTTTCTGTCTGTCTGTTGATTAGTGCACCATCTGTAACAGGCTTGAACTATATCTAGCTTGGCTGTTAGTCTTAATGCAGTAGCTTGTTTTCTACCAGTGTCAACATTTTTCCCATTGTTGTAGCTGACATTCGTGCATGGACTCAACCTGTTCAATCTGTGCTTCAAAAGAATTCTTTCAGATTTAACAACTTCCAACGAGGATTTGGGTTCTTGGTGTTTGAGTTTGTCTTTTATTGTTCTTGAAGTTTGTTATGTTTTGGGATTCCTGGTTTTTTTGCTTTATTCATTATGTTAGTTTTAGTTCCTGCTTTGATTTCACGTGTTTCATCATTTCTTCCACCCTCACCATCTCCCTCTCTGTCTTGTTTCAGTGATATTTCTTTTGCCTTCCTGTGATCCCTTGTCTCCGTCACCATGTTGAGTTGAATATTGATTTATTGATTAGCATCTCAGTGAATACAGAATAAAGATCTACCACAAAGCGAGAAAGCACGAGACAAAGCTGATCAAAAGGTATTGGCTGAATCATGTGCTTATTACGCTTTAACAAAAGATCTTCTAGCATGCAGCTCATATACACAGGGCTCGAAGCAAAGAGTAAAACAAAGCAAACAAACAAAACAAAATAAAAAACCTTTCCACCTTAGATAAGTAAATCGATTAAATTAAATTTCATTAAAATAATCAAAGCAAAACAACCAAGAGTTTCAGTATTATTATTTTTGCTCTTTTCATTCTTGATTTATATATTTTTCTAATAATCTATTTTTAAACATGTTTGTAAACAAGTGAAATGAACTCCACCTTTTTAAATCCCTGTCATAACTATTGCACAGGTTTCCTCCTCTAACAGAAGCACGTCTCTGCTTTATGTTCGTCCTCATCTTGTTCTTTTTAAAGAAATCTGTTGCCCTTATGTCATATTGACTCTCTCTGACTGCAGCAAAGCCAGTTGTTTTGTGCTTTATAATTATCTGTGCCATTTTATATTCAGCTAAATCATAAAATTTCAGGGTATTCAGATTAATAAACAAAATGTTAGTTGGTTCTATATAGTTTGGTTTATAATTCTTATAGCTCTTTTTTGCAACTCCAAAATGGGAAGAGTATTTGTTTTATATGCATTAGCCCGTATCTATAGACAGTAAGTCATATATGGAAGCACAGAGAACAATAGTGTGTGTGTAATGATTTCTTGTTCAGGACATGTTTGTTTTGTAGAGAAAATCAATGGTTTTTGACATTTTTGTTTTCACATGGTTTATTCTTTCAATTTCAATTCCATCAACCCTGATTTTAGATAAATCTTTCATTTGTCTGGTACCAAAATTAATACATTTTGTTTTTGTGGCGAGACGAGGTTGGGATATAAAGTAAATACTCTTCAGTTTTAAAGAACGACAACGCCACCCTGGGAATTTCACCCAGAGAATACTGGAAATGACACTAAATCACCAAAAAGGCACTTAGGTTCGCTATACTCAATCCAGAGACGAGGTTCAATAATAAACAAATTGACAATTTATTAATAATTATTTAAAACACAATCATAAATATTCAAATACAAATATGCTTAAAAAGGTATTCAGAGCTGAGGCTTACCAGTGGAGGGGCAGGGATGCCACACACAACTAAAGAAAGAAAACACACCAAAACACAAGTGCAACACACTATCACACACTCACACTAATAAACTAGACAAGGCAGGTGTGTACACTCAAGGGATCCCACCACCAAGGCACCCTAGTCTCCTCCACGTCGGCACTCCGCATCTGAATAAAAGAAACAAAGAAAATGTTAATATATTACAACAAACTAATGTGTAGCACCGGGGGATAACCCAACTGCAGGACCACACTGGTGATCTACAGCTAGAAAAAGGGCCTCCCACCAGTGGTGTAACAGAAAATCCAAACTACAAATCAAAAAGCAATAAAACAACATACAATCTGAATAAAACTCTAAAATCTGGAGCAAACGGAATCGCCGTACTGCTCCAACTTGCCGTCCACACGACGATAAGTTAACAGTCAATCAATATGCACGCCAGCTGACTCCGATAACCGGCATGCATATGGCCGTTGTCCACGCCGACGTCCACTGTAAAAGCTGACAGCAGCAGGGAAAGAATTCTCACAACGGGAACAGACGATAAAAGCACAGCAAGGCAAAACAGCAGCACTTCAGTTCGCGTAGCTTGGCGCAAAACTAAGGTCCACACTTCCAAATAAGCCGTGTCATAGAACGTAAGTAGAATAGCTCAGGAGGCTTCTATAGCTACGACCAGCCGCGATGGAGACTTCAGAGGAGTAACCCACAAATGATCTCCACCACACCGAGAGGAAGTCAGGTGACCAAAAAAGGAGATCACAGGCAAGCGACCCAGAGACACTCAAATGGCCACTATTTATACCAGCGCCCCCTAATGGGCCAGGCTGAAAGTGGGTTGGACCGAGGGATAACATTCATCCTGCCACATTCTGTTTGTATTTAATGATAACTTATTTACATCAAACCAGTGTTTTAAATATATTTAACTCCTTTTCCGCTGTAGTCAGAAGCTGTTCCTGGTTTTTACCTGAGCAACACAGAGTGGTGTCATCAGCGAACAATACACATTTTAACAGTTTGGGAACACTACATATGTCATTTATATATAACATGAATAATTTAGGGCCCAGCACAGAGCCCTGAGGAACACCACAAGCTACCTTCAACTGATTAGATTTTACATTATTGGTTTCTGTCATCCAGGTAACTTTTCATCCACTTGTCTGCTATCCCTCTAAGACCATATCTCTCTAGTTTATTCATTAATATAGATCATTTGTATCAAACACCTGTTTTAAGTCTATAAAAACACCAGCAGTATATTCTTTATTATCTATTGCAGTAGATATCCCTTCTACAAGTTCCATCACTGCCACTGAAGTGGGCCTTTTTACCATGTTGGTTATCACTTAGGAGATAATGCTTCTCAATATATTTATCAAGTCTATTAACAAATAACTTTTCTAAAATTTTTGAGAACTGTGGGAGTAGAGATATTGGTCTGTAATTGTTTACTGTCTGTCTTTCGTATTAGTCTTTTGATTGCTTCCCATTTTAGTTTTTGCCCGTCTTTGTCATTGTCAGCATCGCTCTAATGGTCTTTACAGATGTTAACTGTTTTCACCTGACCTCACCAGCCTTCCACAGTCCCATAATCCTCACATGTAGCCCTGTTATTCTGTAGGATTTATCTTCCTCAAACCTTATACGGCACTGAACAGCACAGCACACCAGTATAAATGCAAACTACAACAGGGATTCAGAGCAGTGCTATAAACTCCACTCGACTCCTTTGGGCTCCACCTCTGTGTGTGTGTGTGTGTGTGGGGGGGGGGGGGGGGGGGTGTTGGGAAATAACCTGCTTAAGTGTGAAAGCAGCAACTATTCAGCTGAGTGATAAATTCACTTGTTTTAATTTATAAACCACTTAACTTTAATAGCTTGTGTGTTTCAGCAGGGTTACTGTTATTGCTCATGTTCAAAGTTGTTGTGCATGTTCACTTTTTTAATTTTTGTCTCTGCTTCTCATAGTTCTGTTGCACAATCATGTTGTCTTAATGTTTCAGTCTAAGCCCATGGCTCTCTATAATAACAAATGAAAATACCAAAGCTCCAAACATTTTAATGTTTTTAATACCTGTTTCTTCTCACGTCTCCTTTCCAGCCAGTCATGCGTGTTCAATTAAATTTATTTATTTATTTTTACATAGCACCAAATCAAGCATAAATAATCTGAGAGCATCCAGAAATCAGAAAGGACCCTCTGATGGAACTGATGAAAGAGTTTGCAGTTTTAAAACAAAGACAAAGACAGAGGAAAGGAAGCATAAGGAAATGCAGTTCAGAGACGCCTGCAGCAAAAGAGAGAGTGAAAGAGAGGTTTGTATAATTCATGCCCTAAACTCCTGACTTTAAGTAGTTTGATTACATGTAAATCTTATAATGTAATTTTGTTACATAAGTACTTAAAATCTTAAATTGAATGGGATCTGTTTAAATGAAGTGTCCTCAGTTGGGAAACATTCAGTTTCATTTTATTATTATTATTATTAATGGAGTGTGCACGATGCATCTTTGGATGCGCTGGGACGCATTTTCAGTGATGTAACATGGGGTCATCTGGTGTTTCGGGTCTTTCAACATCAGACACTATCATCCAGGCACCCAGCTAAGGTTGAGCAGACCCCAGCCTGCGTCCCAGCGACAGCCACCCACGGATCAGCCCTCTTCATCCACAGCCACCTTGGGGCCTTCTCTGCGGTTTCACCCTCTTCCTAGCCACTCCTGTTAGGCCCAGTTGGTTCAGGACTTTGCGGAGTGAGCATCATGCGAAGCCTTTAGAGCCCACCTCTATTGGCTCATAGTACATCTTCAAGCCGCCTTCCCGGCACTTCTTTACTTCTTTCATTTCCCTCTTCCTCTTCCCAGGACGTGGCGAGATCGAGGACAATAAGCTGTTTTGTTGCCTTTGAGACATAAACATGTCTGGTTGAAGTGATGTTTCAGTGATGTGCTGAGAGAACATCAACTGCATCCTTAGGTCATCCTGCAGCTGCCAGTCCGAGGCTGTATAGAGGAGACCTGACCTTATTCTTTGCTACCGACAGGGCTCTTCTCCAGCTTTGACAAGGGCGAGTCTTGTCTTTGGGCCAAGATGGAGTTTGCCATGGCGTTGCCTACTACTTTCTGGAACCGCCTTCAGCATCTGGTCAAGGCAGCTATTCAGTAGGTGTTGTAAGGATCCCCTTCCAAATCATAGCTGACATGCTGGGCTTGGTAATAGTGATGTGTCGGTCGCAAACGAAATGGCTCTTTGAAGTGAACGACGCACTACGTGCTTTGTAGGGGCCACCGTAAATATACTTTTATTTATTCACTCCACATAAAACGTAATAAATAAATGTTAAAATACAAAAACCAACAATTTACATTTCAACTTTTAACTATTTAAATTTTCAGCTTTTTCCTTTTAAACAAATTTAAGTGAAACAACACAAAACACTGCAAACCACAACACAATCAAATATAAATTAAAATATGAAAACAAAAGAGAAGATGCACATTCTCTGTCATGTAGGCCTGGGATGATATTTTGGGAGAGTGTTTTCCTGCTTGGAATTGCAAAAATAGGATTCCCTGCATGAATAAACTTGCAGAAAGAAAGAAAGAAAGAAATTCTCCTCTCCAGGGACTCCACAGTAGGACGGAGTGCAGGCCTTGAATCTACCTGACTTGTCAACCTTAGTGAGCGTTTGGTGGACTTCTGGATGGCAGTCAAGCCTTTCAGAGATGTCAGAGGACCAACAGGAGCTTAATGGAGTCTAATGTTACTGCGATTGTGTTCGTTTGTGCATTTGTGTTCAAATAAATACATTTACTCAACCTGAACCATTGTTTTTAAATCACAGGCCAGAAGAACGCTTACATTAGTCTTCTGCCACACGTGAACTTAAATCTATGTAATGTTGTATTAACTGAATAAAATGGGGATGGTTAGACACGAAGTAGCGACTAGAGCCGCATTACTTTCTGTTTTATAGAGAACTGCAGGTCTGACAGGGTTTTTTTTAAACACCCTGAGGGTAAAAAGGAAATAATCCTAAAGGAGAAAAACTACAGAAAGAAGCGAAACAGCTTTCTTCCTGGAGATGTGTGTCCACTTAATTTGAACCCTTCCTCACATTTCTCATATGATAACCTGCAGGGTATTGAATGTGGGGATACAAGGGAACCATTAAGTAGCACCTTCCAGAATCAAAGAAAATTGCCATGGTCCCTCAGTCCTCCTGTGCTGGCTCACCATTTTCTATCCTTCTGTTGTTTTGTGTGAGTGAGCTGACCTCAGCGTTGTGTTTCAGGAGCGGGACGTGTCCTGGGTTAACACCCTTCGGTTCCTCTCACCTGCAGGTAATGAGCTCACCCATTTGCAATCAGCAGCTACTTAAGATCGTCTTCAGGCTTTGCTGGATCATTGAACTGACCACAGTTAGTGAAGCAGGCTTTCTCGCTCAGTGTTTGCTGCTTGCTTTGTGTGTCTCTGTGCAGAAGGCCTTTGAGATCTTAGAGAGACAGAAAGAGGTCTCGATTCTGTGGAGCTAAGGTGTGGATTTTCTTGTTCTTTCTGGGCCTTGGACTTCACTGACTGGACACCTTTACCTTCACCATGTGAGCTGTGTTTGGGAAATAAACTGAAACTTTTCTCCAGACTGCTGCATTTGAGTCCAATGCATTTTGGGAGGCCTAATCGAATGTGGACCGAAACGCAGACACAGAGATGCAGGTGGATGTTTAACAAAGAGTGAGCCTTTATATTGGGCGGCAAAAAAACACCAAAAACAAAAGGCGACGGGAGACTGCGAAAAACTAACAAAAACCTAAACTGGGGAAAACTACGAACAAGTATAAAGAAAGTAAGAACATAAAACGTGAAAATCAGAGATGAGGGACAGAAAATGCAGAAGATCCAGCAACAAAAAGAGGAAGACAAAGGACTTAAATACACGAGGGAGTAACGAGGGAATGGGAAACAGGAGGGAAACACAGCAAGACTAATCTGACATAATGAGACAACGGGGAAGCAAAACTCAGCACACTGAAAACAGGATACGAGACTATCAAAGTAAAACAGGAAACAGAAATCAGGAGACGCAGACTTGAAAAGGCGACACGGCTGACAGTGGAGGCGAACATTGAGCACACGAACAGACAAGAAAGCACAACTGACTCGACGTGACACGTGGAACACACGGGAGGTGCAAAACCCAAGATCTAAAAATCAATAAAGTCGAACCAGAAACGAACAGAAACCAAGAATACTGATCATCAAAAACCAGACTCAGGAACGGGACATTGTTACTGTGACGGCCTGATCACTGCTGATCCTGGACTGGACAAGTGGTGAAGAAGATGGATGGATTCACTCTTTACGTCACATTTCTATTCAGCCTTGTGTGCTTTGATTGATCCATGTCATCCATTAACAGTTACTGCATAGAAATTATTTCCCTGTTATTTCACTCATTCCTCCCAGAGGACGGACTCGGTTATGTTTCACTGCCGTATTTGACATTTTTGCTGACACTCCGTCTGTTGCCTGAGCAGGGATCAGCCTCACTAACTCTTAACCTTCATGATCACAAGGGAGGGTTTTTTGAGCTTCATTAAAAGACTCCCATCCTTCTGCTGTGCTGGGAGTGCTGGGAAATTAGTCTGGGGTTCCAAAGAAGTACACACAAGAAGAAGAAGAAGTAATCCTCAAACAGGTGATTGAAACACAGGCACACAACTGTACGCACATGTCAGACGAGTGTCTAAAAACTCTTTTCTTTTTTCCCTTTCTTTGAAACCATATCTTCTGGTTATTAGTTCATCATGTACGATAAATAGATAAACAGATATTTAAAGTGTTCAGTGAGCCTCTGGTTCTTCTGTCTTAAATGTTCTTTGTAATGTTGTAATGTGTGTTTCAGCTTATGGAAACACATCATCTAAAAATACATCTGTTCTAAGAATACTCATCAAACACCGTCAAAGCAAATTGTAAAAAGAAATGCATCCTGTTCCCAGAAACATCATAAAGCCAGTGTGTGCAGATGCTCATTTGGGAGAAATTGCACCTTCTCCCCAACGGGAGCAAAAACCACGATGGCCCCCATCACTGTGTTTTCTTCATCCACGCTCCAGTCCAGGCCGGAGCTGACCCTTAATCAGCTGCCTTCAAACTGTGTTACACTTGGACCAGTTGATCAGTCATTTATAGAGGGGTGTCTTTGCTCTAATGACAGTGGCACAAGCTTCTGCATCTCTCATTGTTTTGTGTTCTTTAAAAAAAGTACAATCGTGCAATCAGTCTCTTTTCAATCAGTGTCCATTATAAATGGAAGTGAGCATCATGCCTGATCCAGAAGAAAAAGACGACCTTTATGAACTGACAGCTAACCTGGCAGCTTTGTGCGTCTGTGCATTTTACAGCTGCTGTTAACATGCTAGCGTGATCACAGGGACAGTGCTAAGATGCTGATGCTGTTTAGCGTGCTTTAAATTCTTTCTCCTCACATACGGAGCAGGCACTATCACATCATACAGACCTCATAGTAGAATCATATCACAGAAGGGCACAAAATGGACATTTTGATATTTGGCTACATAAAGTAAATCTCTGACCAGGCCCTGAACGCCATTACTTTGGCTAAAATATTGTGAGAAATCAAAGTCACTTTTAATCAAGCTGTTGCCTCACATTAAACAACTGTAAAGACTGTCTTATCTCATCTGCACATATTGTCCCAATTAGGAACGTCGTATCTGACACAGATGCTGAAAAACGTGTTCATCCATTTGTCGCGTCTCTGTTGTCAGGCTGCTCTAAACGCCTTCAGCTGATCAGCAGACCAGGGCTCCTCGTGATCGCTGGTCTTTTCTCAGGGTTCTCAGTCTTTTTTCAGTTTAATATCGTTCTTCATTGCTTGATCCTCTCTCTTTCGTCCTGGCTGTATTTGGTAAATCACTGTCTGTGTTTGTGAAGTTCATTGGTCCCCTCAGCATTTTCTGGTGTCTCATCCTTATTTTTGTTTTTAGCATTGGTTGTTAATCATTTCCTGTTTTGGCAGTGCATTTATCTTGTGTCTTCACTTTAACTTCAGGCTCAAATACTTCACTTTCTTACATCTGCATAGGTCCATACCGTAACATTGTATCCTAATGAAATACTTACTCTAGGCTCTACTTGTGTAGACAGAGCTGTCAGGTATCAGAAACCAGTCCAGCTCCCAGTTTGGACAGACATCCTATGTCATGGTTCTGGGTCTTTGACCCAGTGTTTTGTGTCTGTGGACTTTTGAATCGTGTTTAGTCGTTATTGTTGTGTTCTTAGACTTATCTTTCCTAGTTTACTTTTCTTGTGCTTATAACTTTCCTAATTATTATGTTTGTCTGTTGTGATTCAGGTTAAATTCCCTTATCGTTTCCCTTTCTCAGTGTTTTGTCCTCAGTGTCTTCCTGTGGAAGACGATGTCTCCATGTTCACTTATCCCCGTGTCTCCTCTGTCTGTCTCTTTGTCTCCCTCACCTTTTCCCATGTTCTTCTGTGTTCCCGCCTTAGAGTCAAGCTTGTGTGTCTGGGTCTCAGTGTTCGTGCTGCTTCCTGTCTTATTTTGATAGTCTTATGAGCATTGTGTTCGGTTTTGCTTCCCCTGTCTTGTTATGTCTAATTTGTTCCTGCTGTGTTTCCACTTCCCTGATCGCCCCTCATTGTATACAGTGGCTGTTTCCCTCAGTCCTTTGTCAGAACACCTGTACACTTATCCCTGTGTCCCAGGTTTCTGAGGTTTCTCCCAGTTTAGTTTTCCTGATTAGTTTACTTTCAACAGTCAGCTTGAAAAAAAGAAACTTCTCGTTTAACTTCTGCCTGCAGTGTCTGCATTTAGGTCCTCACTCTCCGTCCATTCAATCGGCTACCGAAGATCATGACAGCCTACTCTTAGAATTGAACTTTCTTTTTTTGATCAAGTATATATGTAAATATGTTGGTGGGATAAGGTTTAATTTTCATCAGTGACACAATATGAAGGACTAAAGAGGCCCGCTGCTCTACTATTATATTTATTATATGATTTTGGACGACTCACCGGCACATTGTGAGGAGTGAGAGAGGAGAAGGAAAGTTGGTGATGTTTAGCAGCTGCTAACAGTCAGGACCTCAGAAGAGTCCAACGAAAAAGCTCTCAGCTGTGACAAACTGTTTTCAACAAGACAAAACCGTTTTTCTTATGCTCCTCTCACAATAATCGACTTGTAGGCAAAGAAAATTCTTTCAAAATAAAAAAATACTTTCCCCCCCCTTTCTCTCTCAGTCGTTCCTTTAGTGTCTCACAGCTTTTTCTTTGTACAGTCTGTGGACAGAGATGAAGCTCAACCTGAATCCTGTAAACAACCACAGGAGCAGTTCCTGGGAGACGCAGTCTGTCACCACTTTCTCCAGGGGTAAGCAGAGACAGCACACTACTTTTTCTGTAACCTATTTAGGGTTAACTGCTAATTACTTTTTCTTCCTTGTGTGTTAACAACACTGAAGTTTGGAAGGTGCACAAGACCCAGGAAAGTAATTCAAAGTAACAACTGAAACATGCCACAAAATCCCGTTTTTATGCCTTTGCCAGATAGTTGTAAAGCAGTTTACATAAAACTGCTGCACAATTTCCACCTGACGTTTTCTACCATTTATCTGGAAATGTAATCTAACACTCCTTGAGTTGCCAAGTGTCAGGTTCCTGGGTGTGTTGACGCAGCGTTTTAAGTTTTAGTTTATTTGGATGTTGTTTATGTTTGAGTTCATTAGATTAGCGAAGTTCGTTTGGTTATTAGACTCCTTGTGTTTTCTTCCCCTGTGTTTAAGTTTCCCTCACCCTTTGTGTTTCATCCTGCGTGTCTTATGTTGTCAAGTTCATATTGTCATGTCTGCATTTTTTGTTTCCTCTTTTATTTTGAAGGTCTGTGTCCTATGTCAGTGCAGTCAGCTTTGCTTCCTTTGTCTCGTTATGTCAGACTAGTGTCAGCTGTTTCCTCATGTGTTTCCACTTCCCCTAACCCCCCTTGTGTGTATTTAGTCTGTGTGTTTCTGTTCGTTCTTTGTCAGGTCGCCTGTTGTTCACGCCACGTTTTCCATGCCGTGTTTCCAAGTTTCATGTCCAGGTTTTTCTTGTTGTTTATTTAGTTCTCCCAGTTTAGGTTGATGTTAGTTTTACTTCAGTTTGTCTTGCCCTTTGTTTGTACCCTTTTTAAAAGCCTTATTAAACGGCTCACTTTTTGTTAATATTCAAGTTTTGGTCCAAGTTCCTTCGTTTGACGTGGAGCATTTTGGGTCCTCCACGTCAAATTCCTACAGTCTGCCTCTGCCAGACTGTGACAGTCCAAACCTTAAATTATTTATTTAGCTGTTTTGTTCTACAATCCTGTGAAAAACTACTTCCACAGGAATTTAAGGGTAGCAGCTGCTCATCAAATTCACATGACTAATTAATCATCTGCAGGCGTGAGCACTTCTAGAAAAGCAGATGTTTTTGAAACATTCAGGTGTTAACACACAGTCTTCCCAAGAGTGGACATCCCAACAAATTCACCCCAAGGTCAAACTGTGCAGTGTTCAAAAACTTGAACAAGTGTTGCCTGTGTGGAAGGGATGCTGTCTCTAACAAACACAGCACAGCTGTAGCTTATATAAAACTGATAAACATGGTGGCAGAGAGGTGATGATTAGGGTTCGTTTTGCAGCTACAGGACCTCAGTGCTTTGGCATTGAGTCGACCGTGAACTCCTCTGTATACCAAAATATTCCAGAGTAAAATTCCTCCAAAATGGTGTGAGATACTGAGAAAAGGAAAGGATCAATTCAAATTATTGCTGCTATTATTGGGTGTACTAGTCATATGAAATGTTTTCCAGTGTGGCTGGAAGCTCGAAATGTCAAAAGCGACGTAAGAAATGATAGAAATGAATGATTAATGATGATGTTTACTTTTGTTTTCCTCAATTTTCATTTTGGTGCTTGTTTTAAAAAAGCCCTTTGCTATATTAAGCACATCTAGAATATACATAAAGTATAGAGTATAGATAAAAGATGGAAAAAGCACAGTGTTGTCACCCAGTCGTTTGTAAACTCCCATTAGGCCATCATCATCATCATCATCTATTTTTACTTGTTTTTGTTTTTCAGTAAGTGTCCATATTTAAACAAGAGGACAGAGAGCTAACATCGGCTAGCAAGCATATCACACAGATACCAGTACCTGCTAATTATTGTGACATATCAATAAAATGCTGACATTTCATTCTGGCTGGCTGGTGCAGGTAAGGGATACCTAGCAGACAGCTAGAGCTTAAATGAATACCACCTGTCCCACAAAGTGCCCATTTCCTTATTAAATCCATAACCACATCCTTCAATTCAATATAATTTTATTTATAGAGCGCCAAATTACAACAACAGTCGCCTCAGGTGCTTTATATTGTACACTGAAAAAATGGGAATTGGCAGGCTTTTGAATTTGCACAAATGAATTTAGTTAATGCTACACAAGCCTCTCATGTTTCTCTTATTTACATGATTAAATAAAGTACCATTTACTTGATTATAAACAATACTGAGACTACTCATTTTTCTTGCATTGATTTAAAGTGACTAAATTAGAATACTAAAACCATTGTAATCATGTTTGACCACAACCGGAAATGATGCAATATATTCAAAGACAACAACTAAATGCGATTGGATAATAAGACCTAGGCCCTGTGCTTCGTACGTCGCTTACTACATCCAAGATCAAATGAAACATCCAAGACCAAATCATCGCGCTAACTCTGAGCTCGCTATTCCGGTTCCCTGAACACACCTGTTGTTGACGATTAGTATAGCTGGATGAAGTAATGTGAGATCACTGGGTGGCCCAACAGGGGCTACGCATCGATAGTAGAAACATTGATCGGCAACCCTTTGATTGGTCGGCGAAAATGTCGAAGGAGCGCGCTCGGTATTTTTCGGCAGCAGAGCAAGAACTCTTGAGTGAGGGATTTCAGGAGTTTCAGAGTTTAATTAAAACGCAAGGGAACACTGCAAAGGCTGCAAAAGCAAGGAGAGAGGGCTGGCAGGAAGTTGCTGACAAATCAAACTCGTAAGTAATTCAATAATAACAATAATAATGGAGTGGATTTATATAGCGCTTTTCAAGGCACCCAAAGCGCTTTACAATGCCACTATTCATTCACTCTCACATTCACACACTGGTGGAGGCAGCTACGGTTGTAGCCACAGCTGCCCTGGGGCAGACTGACAGAAGCCAGGCTGCCATATCGCGCCATCGGCCCCTCTGGCCAACACCAGTAGGCGGTAGGGTAGATTTATCATATCACACCATATTATCCAATATTATATTACATTATATTATATTATAATATGTTATATTATATCCCCTTTCACATTAGAGCCACAACAGGACCCACTAGAACATGGGAACAAGTAAAAGTGAAATATACGAATATTCTACAGAATGGTAATATTTATCACTTATATTGCTTTTAGTCTCTTGGAAAGAGACCCTGAAATAATCTGTTTGTTTGTTCATAACAGCAACCAAGAAAAGGGCAGAGCAAAAAAAAAGACAGGTGGTGGTCCTGCACCCCCTCGTCAACAAGTTGGTTAAGTAAATAATATCCTCACGGAAATATCGATATCTCTCAATGAGCACACTGTCGCGCTGAGCTAAAGGATCCTGTCTGTCCCGCAATATACGCTGAATTCTGAGGACGCTCCTTATCAATCTTGCACCTTCCACAATGGGTGGCTCGCGTATACGGACAGGACATGGCTGCGACAGACTTCCCAAATCCACCTTCGCTTTTATAGCCGTGGTCTCTCATCTTGATTACACGAAGTAATTTACAATTACTACTCTGAAATATGAATTACATCTGTAATAATCACATACATGTAATAGAATGTTAATAGTACATTTCCCTTTTTTAGGAAATGACCTGTATGTATCTGTGTGAAATCAATAAAAGGATCAAGTGCTGCATTATCTTTAGTTACATTGATGTTATTTATTTATGGTGAAACAGTGGTGGAATATTGCTGTTGCTTTCGTATGAATGACGCGGACATACCTGCGTGGCCGCGATCTAATCCTGTTTACATAAAGTAAACCTGCTCCCCAGCAGGTTTACGCTTACGGCTCTGTTGCTATGACAGCAAGTCCCGGATGGGCTTCGGGGAACCGAACGATCCAGGATCACGCGAAATCGTCAACAATCTAATCCAGCTAACTCACTTAGCGCGGTACGAAGAACAGGCCCCTAGAGTCTTATCCAATAAGACAACAACATAATTTAAGGAGAGCGCAATTGACCGCCAGATTCTGGAAGACTGTTCAGCCACATGCAACCTTTGGCACTGAGTCAGGCATAGTGAGAAGGTAAGTAATTTAAATACATTTGTTTTAGTTGGGTACGTTTTCACAGAATTGTTGTAGTGCATGCTATATGAAACGTAATCTGTAATGCATCTACATGTTGTTTTTACAGTGCTAGCTAAAGTTGGTATTAGCTTTGTGGCTAAAGCTGAAAAATATTAACAAATTGCACATAGTTGGGAGAAAGCAGCTGTTGTGGGTCAGATATGGAATTTATGCATGTTACAGAGAGCACTGACGTTTTTGATGGCTTAGCAAGTTAAAACGTCACTGAGAGCGCAATAGTGTTTGTGTTACTCGTGCTAGCTATGGCTACATTGGCTAATTAGTCCGGCTGTAACCGTCAGAGTTTCAGAAGCTGGGAGGGCCACAGTGCCATACCTTAATTCTTGCTGATGACATGCACTCAAGTTATAAGAAGGATCCTGCCACCATGCCCAAATAATACAGCAGATATCTACAAGGAGATAAGTTTGTTCAACAGACTATGTCTTATTAAGTGATGTATAGTGAATTTTCCAAAATCGGCCCAAAACAAATTAGGACCCTTTCCCCCCCTCTTTTTTTCTAGTTTGTGTAGAACGTATGTGAGCTGCTTCTCAAAACATTATGTATAAATGAGGGAAAGATTGGTACTTTAAAGAAACCATTGATGCTCTTCTGGACTGGAATACCTTTTTTCAATTAAAATTAATGTTTTTTGTGATGGTGGAATTTTTACCTTTATGATTACAGAAGTCAAAACATCAGATGATTATAGCTTACCATCTAAACTCCCCATCTCTTGGCAAGTCTGAATTAGAGGGCTCAGCTGTATCGGCCTTTCTAGTGGATTTGCTTAAAGAGGAGATAGCTTAAGTCATTAGGTACATATTCCCTGACATTCTAGAGGTCAACCTTGCACAGTGTGTGACATAAAGAGTATAACTTATAGAAATGGAATGGTACTGGCCCAAAGGGCAGCAGGTGGATTGCCAGAATACTGAAAAACCATATCTGCATTGTACCACAGCATATTCTACATTGTCAGAGAGCTTGGTGGCTGGTACAGAGAGCACGACAGAGCTTTTGAGCTCCGCCCAGTATCCACAAGAATATTCACTCTCGCTTCACTCTGTGAACTCCTTGATACTTATCCATTGGTTGACTATGAGATTGGATCAGTCCACATTGTGACTTTAAAAAGGCATATAGAAATAAAAGGTGTTCATATAAGTGTAATAGGTTCAGTCGCATGTATTTCATTAGATAAATTCTACTTTTTTATGTCTGATCTTTATAACTTTGAGTATTGGGTATGGATAGCTTTATGAAAACTAAACTGAAAGGATTCTTTCTGAATGTCTGATATTTAATTCTTTTTTTCCTACAGAGTCCTATGGGGAGTCCTATGGTCCTAAAGACTGTTTTGGCTGACGGAACCTGTCGAAGGCTCACTCTCTAATGAAGCGCCTGAATCAACTGAGGATCTCATCGTTGAAGTCAAGAGACAGTGTTGTCTTCAGGGCAGCTTCAGTTTATGGATTCCTTGTTTGGGAATGAGTTTCTTAACCTTACCTCAGTTTCAGAAGTAGCAGACAAGGGGACTCTTAAAGCTATTGACATGTCAAAGCCCACCACATGGACATAAAAAAGAGTAACAGAGTTGGTGAAACTCAAGATGGAAAAGACTTTTTCATACAGAAGACATGAAGTTGTTCGTGATGCACCAATGGTGGAGGCTTTCATGGCAAGATGGCCTGCTCTATTTGATTTCCATGAGGTAAGGTTTGCCTCATACACGGTGTTCTTGTGGTATTAGCCTAAAATGGTTAAGGCACAGTTGTTATTTGACAGCCCATTTCTTCAGCATGAGTGATTGCGGCCTTCTTCCAGGTATTAAACCTTTGAAGCTCATTTCTCTGTGCTCATGTTTTCAGATCAACGCTGAGTTTAAGAGAATTGCCACCATCCCCCCTCAAACAAAGTTCCTGGCTCGGCTGGCTCTCCACTTGGACAACCTGGTGAAGTTGGTCAACAGAAGAGGAGAGCTTGGACTAATACTGAAAAGAATTGTGGCATAAATGGATAATGTAAGTGATAAAGCCTCAACATTCACTTAACATGATCCTCTTTGGATGAAATTTTATAATTGTGGAAGATTTCAAATGTTTCCCATGATAAATTCTCTCATTTTGTATTTTTACATCTGCTTGTTTTTTTTAACCTTCACTTTGTCAACTTATTATTAATTGCCAGTAAACCTATTATTAATTTGTGTGCCTTTACTTTAAAAACATTCATGTAAAGTACACTATTAAAACTTAAATGAAGGACAAGAGCTGAATGAAGATGCTAATTACATACATTTCATTTCAGTGTGAAGATGTTGATGCTGAGTGTGTTAAGGGAGTGTGTATCTACATGGGTGAAGACCCTGGCATGCTTATCCATGAGTATGTGGTATGTACTTGTCTTTTTTTTTTTTTGGACTTTCCACAGTGTGTCATATTACTTACTTGGCATGAAATGACTAACATGGCTTCTTTTTTACAGGGCATGGAACAACGTGCCATCAGTGAGACTGTTGAAGACACCACTGTTTGAATTTATCTTCTTAAAGAGCAAGCTTCAGCAGATGAACAAGAGTTGTCCTTGCAGGCATCAGGGTGGCGAAGACTTTGGATAATGTAGCATTTGCTGTGATAATGCTATTTGGACTCATGTATGCATTAAACCTTGCCTACCCTGCTGACCTTTGCTACAACTTTGACGTTTTCCAGAAGGTTTTCATGGAACTGGATGGAGCTAAACTCTCTAAAGTTCTTGCTTTCAAAAACCATCTGTTTCATTGAGAAGTCAAAGACTGCACTTCTGCAATTCTTTGCAGTTTTTCATTTTGTGTTCAGTAACGTTATACTGCTTATGTTTTTATTGCTTTCCCCTCATGTGACTGCAATGCAGGATAATTTTTCCTTTTGGTATCATGTTGTAAGAAATTTTTACTGACGATTTTTAGCAGTATGTTCTAAGTCAACCTTAATGTCCTGCTTACATGTTTAAAATGAAGATTAAAATTCATGTAGGTGTTTGGTATTAGTTATGTAACAATGTCATTTAAGGCTCAACTTAGTTGAAATCTTATACAGGTAAATACTTGTACAGAAGCTGAAACTGTTGTCAAATAACACACAAGTTATATTTGGGTAAATCTGTTTATTCATAAAAGCCTGTTGCTTTTTTTTCAGGTAGTCTTAATTTAGTTTACATTTTCAATTGTGTAATTAATACAAATGTTTTATATGTAAGAGATGACAGGATCATCTATAAGCACTTTCTTTTATTTGCTGCTAAGGTCAGTTTTTTGTGAAATATTTGCAAATATATTCTCAAACTAACTTTTTCTTTTAGTTATTTCTGCAGGCTATCTTTAAAAATGTGTTAACAAGTTTACATGGATGTGATTTTGGACTTGTTCATGGCAGAATTGCTGCTTTCACTGCTGTTACAGTTTAATAAAGGTGAATTGTTCAGTAGCACTCACAGTCTTTGCCTTTTTTGTCAATAATAATCAGTTAATATTTCAATTGAAAAAATTAAGTAGGATTTAAAGCCATAATTTGTGTTGCAGGAACATAATTGCAATGTGTTTACATTACATAATATCATTGCGTACCACTGGCAAATAAAAATAAGTTGGTGTTAAACATTAAAATATATTGACATTATGCAATACATTGATATTATGATAATAGATTAATATTAGTACATCAAACATGATTTTTTAAAGTAATCTGATATAAATAAAATACTTTGATCTGACAAGCATTAATTACTTGAGGGAAAGTGGAAAATTAAGTCAGTCATACTTATTCATATTATGTGGGACCGATGTACACAATAAAATCAAGTAAATTGAAAGAACTTTTTTTTTTCAGTGTAGGATAGACCCTACAATAATACATGCAGAGAAAAACCCAACAACCACATGACCTCTATGAGCAAGCTCTTTAGCGACAGTGGGAAGGAAAAACTCCCTGTCTGTCACACTCAGTTTAAATGGCTAACTTTAAACCAGGTTCAGGCTGTGCAAAAATGCCAGAGGAAGAAGGCTTTGGTGATTGATGTCGCTGTCAGGGAATTACATCTTAGATCTCTATCCAGAAGAAACTAAAGCATTTTTTTGTACCTGGGTATAAACATGGTATAAGAACTGAATATCTTTGGAAGCCAGCCTCTAGTGGTCATTCCTGGAACTGCAGTGTTGGTCATTTCCAACCAGGCTTAATTTTTCAGCCGAGGACATTGTTGCTTGATTGAAACATGGTGACAGCTAACGACTGCTGTGATTCCAGCTAATTTCATTTAAAAATGAAATCTAAGGGACCGTTTTAAAAATGCACAATTTGGTTACCAATACTAAGTAAATGAAATTTAAATCATACACATTGTCAAAGCAAAAGGCTGGCAACATAAGTTAATAACTGATGAAATACATTGTTCAAATGTTTAATTTAACTAACATTAATATGTAAATGAACTGAATGGTTTGATGCTGGTATCAGCTCTGCTGTCTTCAACAGTTAAATGGTCTTAAGACCAGGCAGACAGACTAACATTACAACAGGCTTTAAAACTAAGATATTGCTGACATTCAGGCCCAGTTATGCTCACTAACTTCACTTATACCTTTAGTAACAATCAGTCTGGGTTTACATTACAAGTTGTCCACCACTATATTTATGCACATAAGAGTTATTGGGACTATGACACACTTCATTTAGGCTGCGTCGTGACTTCAGCTGCGCGGCTTCTATTACTGTGTGACTTTATAGATGTTCCCACTTATTTCAAACAACACAAAGTGTATAGCAGAAAGAAAAACAAATTTGTGTGTGGCCAACTTGTAAATAAGCCATCGCTGGTCAAAATTGGAAGGAATGCTGAGGTCCAGAATTGGAGGTGAAAAGAGGCAGCCTCCTGTCATGCTGCCAGCTGCAGATCCAATCAGCTTTTATTTGTTGGATCGGACTGCTCTCATCTCTCATGTCTCTCATATGCTCTCTTTCGCTTCGTCAGGCTAAAAAGCAAAAAAATTGCAAATGCAAACCCAAGTGAGCAAGCTGCAGAGACCGGAGCACAGCCACAAGCACGTTAACAGGCGCAGTATTGGCACAGTGTAGATCGCATCAAAGCACGACACTGGATAGCGTCGTATTACATACAGAACATATCAGGGAAGCAGGTTTTTGCCTGAAAGCTCTTCCTTCTGCCCGTCTTTTGTTTTTTACATATGGCAGGACTTAAAGCTGCGCGTTTTATTAACAAGCATGAAAATCTAAGTTTAGCAGAGAAGAGCAAACAAGTCCCACCTGCTACAAGATTGTCAGATATGGGAAACCTGCTGTTCATGGAACGGACTCATTCATTTACGCAGCTTATTGCTCCCTGCTGAGTTAAATTAATGTTTAAGAAAAAGTGCTTTGAGCAAATACTGATGTCAGCATGACAACTACTTCAATTAAAATCTGCGGGTGCATAAAAGCACCATGACATCAACCATTGTCTGGTGTCAGAGGAGGAAACCACACAAGTCAAATTTCAAATTCAAATTCAAATTTTATTTGTCACGTACACAGTCATACACAGTACGATATGTAGTGAAATGCTTGGACAACTGCTCGTGACCTAAAGAAAACAAAAAAGGAAAAGGCTATGAATAAGATAGGAAATAAATATGAAAAATTAAAAAGGGTAAATTTAACTAGTCCAAGCCATTCTTTGCACCAGGCTGTAAACATGCTTTATAATGTTGTTAAGCAGGACATTTTACCACAGGAGTCAGACTCAAGCAGCCACTGGAGGAACTTCGCACACCCACTTTGAGCCCCAGATTTGATGATCATGTTGATTCATATTTTTATATTTGTACATGTGTGCTCCTGATCAGCTGGCGTTTTAAATGTGAATTCATTTTATACCTGCCATGATGCTCACAGGTTATAGAACAACGAGAGAAAGGACAGGACCAGGATCATATCCATTGTAATCCATTTCATTCATTCAAACATGTCTGCAGGGTTCAGTCTAAATCATTCTAAATGGATTTGATGCCCCTTGTCTCCTTGCTCCTGTCTGCAGGTTTATTACATTTTAGGGAGCTGTGCTGTCAAAAAGGAGCAACTGCTCCTTTAGATCCCGCAGCCTTTTATTATTTATTATTTAATATTTATAGGCAAACTATAAATCTCTGTGAGTACAACAGGGTATACATTGTATACCTGCTCGCAGGCTCCACTGCAGCCAAAATAGCTGTGACTCACCTGGACCTCTGTGGAGGTGCTTAGGGGTTGTTTAATGTTATTTACTGTAATCGAATTATTACACTCAACGATTGCAGTTAACTTAAAAAAAAACAATCAATGTGATCTTTTTTGTTGAAAAGAAACTGGGAAATGTTTTTTCCATTGGTGCATACACATAGTAAAATTGGGCAAAGTTACACATAATGTGATCATTTCATCCTTACATGGACAAAAGTGCTGGGCCATCTTACACCTACAGGAGCTGCTTGGGTGTGGAAACTCATGCCACTAAGCTCTCTGTGCAAAGTTGTGGTGCTAAAGTTAATTCCAGAGGAGGTTTGGAGCTATTGAGCATTATTTGGCTCAGCACTTGGCAAACCCTGTTGATTTGTAATACATTTGTCCTTATTGTGAACATCCAAATGTTGTTGAACAGAGGGGATATCCTGAATATGGTCACCTCAGGCACACCACGGCCTGGTTTAAAGCAAATAAACATTATTTCAACTGTGAATCAAGCAAAGCTACCCTAATAGATTAATATATGTTATGTCCACCAACCATTAAGTTGTACATTTTTACATATATTTTTAATGTATCTAAATGTTTCAATAATTTTAGTAGAGTCAAAAATATGGCCGTTTACTTGAAGACATTTACTGCAAAGCTTGAAAGTTATAAAGCTAAACAGCTTCCAGTGTTTTTTCCACCCTGAAGTGCTGAATTCCTATTACATTAACTTGCTCTAAATCTTACGGGTCTCCACTGAAATGCTTCTCCCTGAGCTGCACCTCTACAGGTAATGAATACTGGTAGTAAACATGAAAGGATGTTTCCCCACACTTTATAATTAGATTGCTAAATCATTTGCTGCAGAGATGCTGGCCCTGCTTTGGGGGAGGGAGAGTTACAGCACGCCTGCGTGCAGTGTTTGAGTGTAGGATAGTATTTTAACATCTGCTTGTTTGTGTGTTTTTAGCATGTGCTTGTGTACTGTAATGAAATGTATGTACTCAGGAGTTTAATTATGCGAACAATGAGAAATATACACATTATTTACTAGGAGAGAAGTGATAACAAACATTTTGGCGCTGACTGTCAGCTGAATGTCTTTTCTTGACATCTAGGCCTGCGGATGATATATAAGGAAATGCTCTACACTGGTGTCCAAAACAAACAACCATGTTTCCTCGAGTGAAGGTCAACACATGCAGATAAGGTTCTTGAATTCATGCCCTGCCACTGCCGGGTTAACCTCTGCTAACTAATAGCTTAATAAGACTCCTCTCTGGTGGTTTGGTAAACATCTGCTCCGCATAATGTCATTAAAATTGCTAATAAAGAATTTGAAAATGAGCTTGACATTGCTTTTATTTCGTTAACTGGGTCACAATCACAAAGATGCTGGAGAAGGACGGAAGTGATATTTAATTTGGGTAAATTCAAAATGACACAGCTGTGTCAACAAAAAGAGAGGAAGGCGGGGAATGAATGACAATATTTCTCATGTCTCTTGTGTTAAACACGGCGGCCTTTGAAGGACGTTCTGACCTTCAGAATCATCAGATCAGCACAAGCATCAACAAACGGGAGCCAAACACTGAAGCTCTTTTAACAGCTGCTCCAGTTCAGGAAACAAGACCAGTGCTGACACTGGTCTCACTGCTGTCTTTGTTTAAAGCCTCTTAGTGTGGAGAGGGCACATGTTTTCAAGAGGAGGGACTTGCACGAGCTGGTATACACAACAAAATTTAGAATAACGCATGACTTATTATCTGCTAATTACATCAGCACTGTACAGTATTTTGTTTACCGTAGATAGGACAAACATTTTATGTACCAGTGCAGTGAGCCAATATTGTGCAAAGAAAATTACAACAAATCTATCAGGACATAATTGTAACTTGACTGTTATTACTATTTGCATTCAGCGCTAAAAAAGTCAAAATAAGGACAATAAAAATATATCGATGCAGCTATTAGAAATAATATATATGGAGGATTAGGTTATTAGTAATTACATTAATATTAAGTGGATTAGTAGAATTATCTATACTCTCTTAAGAAAAGTATTGTTATAATAAAATGTGATAATGTTGCAATGCAGTGTTAAAGCATCGTGTCCCCGGGTTTCACGTGAGTTGAGCACCTAAGAGAGTTGCCCTAATTAACAGGCATCAATATGTTTGCACATTAACGTGACTGAGTCGTGACTATTTCAGTGTTTAAATCTCTGTTCAGTCACAAATCTTCATAAAACAAACAAACACAAAGGTGCAGTGATTCACAGTGGACCAGCTGCTCCATTACAAACCTTGATCCACAACATCATCTAGTGGTGGAGCACAGCTCTTACATCCACCGTTAAATATGTGACTGTGAAGAACTTCACATTCAGATTATATATCAGACAGGATATGAGTATGATGCTAGTGCTAATTATTATGAGGCACAACCTGAAACATGTTTAACATCTTGTTGTGAGTGTGGCCTTCTCAGGATGCTCACACTGGTCTATAATATGTTTATCACTTGAATTTGTGAATTAATTAAATGATTTCCTGTTAAAGGGCTGAATTAATTCATTATTGGTGAATTAGAAAATAGTTTTCCATAATTAACTAAAGCTATGAACAAAATGTGAAGAAACAGCAGATGTAACTTTATATCTGAATATCTCTTGAAGAGGCTGAATGAGGGCCAGGTTGTTCTTTCTTGTAATACTGATTTGTACCACGAGATGGTGAAGCAAGATAATACAGCCTCTGTGCCAGCCCAGACACTTTTATTATTCCTGTACCTCATGTGGTGAAGCCAGCTCATAACAAGCAAGAGGACCCTGAACCTGCAAAGCTTCTAGAGCCAGCTGAAACTTTGACCGTATCAGGCCTTTTCCACTAAAACCTACTCGGCTTGACCTGATTCGACTCAGTTTTTAGGGTTTTCTCTGGTACTTTTTAAGCACCTGCTTAAAAAGCTGCACAAAAACCTGACAAAAAGCTATAGATATATATTATATACACATATAAGCAGCAGGTATACCATCACATCCTCCATTGTTGTGTTGTGTTTGTGTCACATACAAATGCTGTGTTGCTAACGTGATGCACATTTAGGTGCTACACAGTTGAAAAAGGCACAAGTCTGAGGAGACTGGGAGTGCAACAGTTCCCCTGTCATCACCAACAGCAGTAGTTAAGCTCCATTTCCATCACTGGTCTCCCAGCCTCCCTGCTGAGTTGCTCCACTGCTGCCCACCCAGCCGTCCCCCTTAACAGATTTGCTTTCTCTACGCGCCCCCACGTGGGCATTCCTGCAATGATCCACAGCCAGTGACTCAGAACTGCTCCACAGTCTTGTCGTACTGTTTTGTATCATTTGTCTGCATGTGAGTTTCCATTGTTCTCCGCCTGATAGAATGTATGGATTTTGTCGTTTGCTGCCTTTTGGACTTTTGCTTCACCAAAAGTTTGCTTTTGTTCATTTACTCATATCAAAGTCTGCATTTTGGGTAGGCACGTTTCACTAGACATGGCACAGGGTTCTGCAAATATTGTTAGAAAGTACTGGAAAGACTCAATTCCAAGGTCGCCTCTTAATGCTCCCATAAAGATTCCCAAATATTACTGTTCCTTAATGTAAGGAGCTCCATATTGTGGCCCCTTTGGGCACATTATAACATGGGAGTCTGTAAATGTCCTGAGAATGTCTCAATAGTCCAGTTAGTTTGTTAACCTCAAAAATCGTCACAGGCTCTGCAGTGTCACTGTCTACCCCAGTAGATTCCAGCACGGAGAGGAAACGGAGAGGTGCTGGGCGACATGGCATGAGGCTGGAGCGGTTCTCCTGAACCCCCAGCAGGAACAAAGGCAGGGCCAGCGGGTGCAGAGACCTCTGGCATGGGTGGAGCTAACTGTAGCTGCACAAGGCACACAGCTGGCTCAGGTTGCAACGGCAAACAGTCTGTCAAGGATTTATTAGCGAGATGCGGTCCCCTGCTGGCTGAATGAGCTCCTTGGAGCTTCCAGCAGAGGATGGAAGTGGCTGAACAGGTGGCTGAGCTACTGACTGAGCTGGAAACAGAGCTGATGCCAGAGCTAAAGACTGAACAGGTAACAGAGTTGACAACAGGGCTAGAGACTGGAGTAGAGTTTGTAGAGGTGGTTGTTATAATGAAGGTTGTAGTGGCAGTGGATAAGCAGTTAGCTGAACTAGGACCCCTGAGCCTCCAGAACACGAGGAAAACTGCTGGATGGGCTCACCTGAGCCTCCACCGGAAACAGGAATGGGTACAGGCACCTGCTGGACACTAGTTGCTCCCACCTGAGGAGTAGGTACGGGTGAAAATGTTACGGGTCCCAAGGATGAAGACCACGATGACAAATATGTTACCTGTAAAAGCAGGTGAAGAGCAGAATAAGGAAGACACGATGCGTCTCTGCTTTCCTCCAGAACGTGTCTGTCTGATTTATTTCACACAAATAAATGCTATATAAACACTAAACATGAGCTTTCAATATACTGTTCAGCTGGTTCCTCATTCACATCAATTACATTTACTTATTTCACAACCTCAGTGAAATATACTCTTTTTAACTGGTTCAGTTTCTCAAATTCACACTTCTTTCACAATGGCGGACGAGCGGGGCTGAAAACTTTTAAATATTACTCTTTCTGGGTCACAAAAGAAACTTTTAAGTTATTTTCAAGCGAGAATGTAGCTGTGTAAACTTCAAATATCTGCTCGATTTATCAAGACATCATATATTTCCAAACGCGCTCCGACTCGGAGACATCTGTGACCCGCCAGCTCCATAGCAGACAGCGAGGTCGAGGATTATTAGAGCCGGCGAGAACAGCGGACTCCCGGCACATCGTTTTCAACCCCCCCGCGGTCTTTTCGCTACTCAGGTTAAACAAACCCCAAACCCCAGCAGCTGTCTATTGTATTGAGTGTCCACTAAAATAAAAATAAAAGCATTCTAACATCTCACCTGCTTGTTTTTATTAAGGTATGTACACGTATGTACATGTACACTATTTTTATTAATAGAGCCAGGCGATGGCGAAGCAGAAGCCGAGGCCGAAGCTGGACCAGGCGGAGGCGAAGCAGGAACAGAGGCCGAAGCCAGACCCGACGACGGCGAAGCAGGAGCTGAGGCCGAGGCCGGACCAGGCGAAGCAGAAGCTCAGGCCGAACCCGGACCAGGCGAAGCAGAAGCTGAGGCCGAAGCCGGACCCGACGACGGCGAAGCAGGAGCTGAGGCCGAAGCCGGACCAGGCGAAGCAGAAGCTCAGGCCGAAGCTGGACCAGGCGAAGCACAGGCAGAAGCTGGACCAGACGAGGCAGAAGCAGAGGCCGAAGCCGGACCAGGCGAAGCAGAAGCTGAGGCCGAAGCTGGACCAGGCAGAGGCGAAGCAGGAACAGAGGCCGATGCTGGACCTGACGATGGCGAAGCAGGAGCTGATGCTGAGGCTGGACCAGGCGAAGCAGAAGCCGAAGCTGGACCAGGCAAAGCAGAAGCAGAAGCCGAAGCTGGACCAGGCGAAGCACAGGCTGAAGCTGGACCAGGCGAAGCAGAAGCAGAAACCGAAGCTGGACCAGGCGAAGCAGAGGCAGAAGCTGGACCAGGCGAAGCAGAAGCAGAGGCAGAGGCTGGACCAGGCGTAGCAGAAGCAGAAGCTGGACCAGGCGTAGCAGAAGCAGAAGCTGGACCAGGCGTAGCAGAAACTGGACCAGGCGTAGCAGAAGCAGAGGCTGGACCAGGCGTAGCAGAAACTGGACCAGGCATAGCAGAGGCAGAGGCTGGACCAGGCGTAGCAGAGGCAGAACCAGGTGACAGTGAGGCAGCCACAGGTGGTGGCTGGACGGGCTCCTCGGGCCCCCCAGCTGACGTGGCAAGAGGCTGTGTAAGTTGCAGCAACACACAGTCTATAGTGGGTGAAATGAGTTTGTATGAGTTCTCAGACTGAGGTGTGGCAGAACCAGGCGAGGTGTCGTCCTCAGGCTGAGGCGCAGAAGCAGCAAGCGGTAGCGCAGCAGGTGGTGGTCCTGCAGGCGGCGGCGCGGGAGCCGCAGGTGGTGAAGCAGAAGGTGGCCGGACGGGTTCCTTGGGCCCACCAGCTAACGAGGTGTGAAACTGGACAGGCTCCTCAGGCCCTCCAGCTGACGTGGCGTGAGACTGAACGGGCTCCTCGGGCCCTTCAGCAGACGAGGCGTGAAGCTGGACGGACTCCTCGGGCCCTCCAGCTGACGTGGCGTGAAGCTGGACGGGCTCCTCGGGCCCTCCAGCTGACGAGGCATGAGGCTGGACGGGCTCCTCGGGCCCTCCAGCTGATGAAACATGAAGCTGGCTGGGTTAGTATTTAGTATTTTAGTATTAGTATTTATTTATTTATTGTCATTGTCAAGAACAATGAAATTGCGTTTGGGGCTTCCATACAACCCAAAAAAAGAAGAAAATAATAAATACCCCTTAAAACCCAAGTGTACATATTTAACCCAGTGTGACTCCAATGCAATAAGACAATCCTTAGCAATAATGTTCGTAGAAATTCAGACAAAGACCTGAGAAACATGACAAAATACAACAATGCAACCCATTCAATATTATTGTACTGTGAGATATGATATCAGATATGATAGTTATCTATTTAAGAAAGAGGGGGGGGGGGGGGGGCAGGAGGGGGAAGAGAATAAAGAACCTCCAGCAGACGAAGCATGAAGCTGGCAGGGTTCTCCCGAACCTGCAGCAGACGAAACATGAAGCTGGCTGGGTTCTCCCGAACCTCCAGCAGACGAAACGTGAGGCCGGACGGGCTCCTCGGGCCCTCCAGCTAACACTAAAAAAGGCTGCACAAGCTGCACCTCCGTCCCCGGCTCCAAAACGGCCTGGATAGCAGTCCCACAACAGCTTAGCTGAGCCTGATGGCTAGCATTTCCTGTGCAAACAGTCTCTTTACAGCCGGGCTCATGAACCGGAAAAGCAGTGTCAGTTTCCATAACCTCCGAAGAAAAAACATGAGGAGACAAAACATAGTCACTCACTTGCGTTCGTGGTGCGGAGCGTCGGTGGCGCGCACGCCGTTTCTTCTTGGGAGTGGAAGACGGCGGAGCGATAGGTGGAAGTCCCTGGTAACTCCGAGGTCCCCCGAGAGCCAGTCGAGTTCCCCGGAAAGAGGGCTTGTGCTCCGGAATGAGCCATGGCTTCCACCGGAGCTCCTCCTCCAATAGAGCGCAGAATATTAACTGGCGCTCGTCGTGGTCCAAGTCTATGGTGTCCAGTGCTTCCCCGCACTGGACCGTGGCAAGAGCATGGCGAGACTGTGACGAGGGCGTGGAAACTGGTGAGCTGTGAGGTGGGGACGCTGCAGCGAGTCTCAGCGAGCCGACACGAACTGTCTCAGGCACGCAAGGCAGCGGCAGCGATTCCTGTTCACAGTCCTGATGTTGTTGAAGTGAAAAAACAGTGCGAACGAAATCCTGCACATCCTCCGACAATTCTGCCGTGTAGACAGGGTAAGCAGACAGGATCTGGAGAAGCCGAACTTTAACTGACTCCGCCTCACTCTCCTGTCTGCATACAGAATAGATGTTCCATTGTCCCTGGAGGATGGTCACACGTGCGCTGAACTCAAAAAAATCCTCGCAGACATCCGCTGGGTCCATACTGGTCGGGTCGTTCTGTCACGGCGGGGTGCGCCGCTGTGTAATGGAAAAAGGGACCCAAAAGCAGATGAGGACGAGGAGTAGTAAGTTTCAACAGAAAAGTGATCCTTTAATGATAACGGCAAGGGAAGACCAGGAAACCAAAACAAACTGGCAAAACACTAAGAAACAAAACACTAAAGGTACTAAGACCAAAAACCATAACTGTCATGGTCCTGCGACCATGACTCGGTGACTTTGTGTTTGTGTTCTTTATTATTATTATTATTCTCTTTATTATTCATGGGCTGTTTTGGGATGGTTTGTGTTTTGGGATTTTAGGTACTGGGTTCTGAGTTTGTGCTCCCTCTATTGGTCCCTGGTGTCAGTGTTCCCCTGTCTCGTCAGGTTAACCAGGTCCAGCTGTGTCTCCCACCTGTGTGTGATTTCCCAGTGTCTCTGTGAACTTATAGTGTGTGTTTTCCTCTGCTCCTCGTCGCGTCGTCTGTATTCATACCTTGTGAAATCCCCTGCGTGCTCTCCCTGCTGTTCTCCCTTCATGTTCAGGTTTGCCACTCCTTTGTGTAGTTTATCCCAGTTTAGTTCGTCCTTAGTTCTGTTTGCCATCTCCACTTTATGTCTGGTATTGTTAATAAATCACCCTTCACGTCTGAATAAGTGCTGCATTTGAGTCCTCCTTCCACTCTTCACACGGCCGCTGCCCCGAACCGTGACAGTACGACGCGACCACGAAATGGACCCAGCAGCGCTTAATCCGACTAAGGAGCTACGGGAGAATCTCATCGATGCCACACAGGAGCTCATCGACCTGTGGCTGGAAAACCCGGGCGGGGAGTCCCAGCGCGCTATAGAGAGGCGGCTACAGGACTTTGTTTTCTGGGGCTATTCAGAGCGGGATGGGAGACTGTACGGGTCGCTTACCCACCTTCGTGGTAACAGATCCTTCGCAAGTGGGCGTGTACAAACCCTCTGTAAAACCAAGAGACTGTTTCTCTGCCGCCCCTTCTGAGCCAGGACTTTATCGCCATTCTCCAGCTCAGTTCTGTGTCCAGCCACAAACCTCCCAGTCTGTAGCTCAACCGCTAGCCTCCCCAAGGCAAGCGGTTCAAAAAAGTTATAACATGCCAGAATCTAATGCTATAGCTGCAGCATGGGCTGCAAAAAACTTTCCTTTCCAGTTGTTAAAGTTATTCCTATAGGCTGTATGCAGTATTTTATATATCTACTTGTGAGTTGAAATGTTTAATTTGGCATTGAAGTGGTGCTTTGAGATAGCAAAAACATTTTCATACTGTTTAATCTCATTTAGTGTTTTGTTTTTTTCTGTAGAGCATTTATGGTTGACAAAGACTTTGCGGAAATAAATGCTTTGCAGAAGGTTTTTCCAGAGTCAGCTATCCTTCTATGCTGGTACCATGTCTTGCAGGTAAACCACGTTGTTTTCTTTTCACGTTGTCTAAGATGCACCTGAAACACATTTTTACAACAGGGTCCTGTTGTTATGATTTGCCTCATTGTGATATTCACCTACTCAGGTTAATGAATATAAAGGGATAAAATGTTGAGTGACTATGTCCATCCATTTAAGACCACAGTGCACTCATCTTCTGGTGGCTGCTTCCCAAAGCTCTTTTTGACATTTAAAAATATGTTTGCCTGGTTGATTTCTGTAATGCACAGGTCCTCTTGTCCAGTGAGTGACAAAGTTATTTTTGGACGTCAGCTTTCTTTTATGCTTTTTGTACAGCTGCTCCTCTGTCTCTCTCTCCAGATTAACTTTTTTTCTCTTACATTCACAGGCTGTTAATCGATGGCTTTCAAAATCAGAGTCCGGGGTCCATGGGCTTTCTAACACCCAAAAGAGAAATGAAATCATTTCTTTCTTTTGTAAGCTGAAAGCTTGCACATCTGTAAGTGTAATTTGTCTATTTCACATTTTGATTTCTTGATTACACTAAGAGCATATTAACTTTCAGTTGCTAAAAAAAGTTACAGAGAGATACAAAATAGATTTTTGAAACAATTTCTAAAACTGGCTTCTTATCTTGCTTATCAAAACAAGTACTTAAGCTGTGCAGAACATCATTGTGTCACCCACTGTGCAGTAGAACTTGTGAGTGGGATTCTTTCACAGACAGATGCTGAAACCAAATATGCTTATAGGTTTAGTGTTCCTTCTTAGCCATTGTAAGGGAAGAAATAATTGCTTCTTAATACAAAAACACGACATATTATTAATAACTTAAAATTCTTAATGTTATTCAATAAAAGGAAAAGGGCTTCAATACATAATATTAAAGATTTCAATAGGTCTGTTAAATGGATTGAAATATATTCTGTTGCATCCAATTCTCTTAGGAGGACGACTTTAAAGCCACATCAGCAGAGTTCTGCCAGACATTTAAGCAATACCCTTTGGTGTGCCAGTATTTTCAGAAGCACTGGGAAGGCATTGGCCACATGTGGTGTGACTACGGCCGTCGCTTCAGTCACGCTCGTTCTGAAACAAACAATGTGATTGAAAGGTATGATTTATTATTTTGACCTCATTCAATTGTATTGCTGAAAAAAAGATATTATGCTTTAATCCAAGAGGCTAAACTGAGTAGGTTCGTCATGTCATTGCCAGAACAGGTTTTAGGCAAATCCTTTAAATTCTAGCAGCGTTTTTTATGTTATCACAACAAAAAACAGAGTAGGTGGATTTGCCTAAATCAGCTAAACCGGCACAGAGCATTCCTTTATAAAAGACGTGTGCAATAGGTATTCCAATTTTTAAAAAAATAATACAGTCTTGATTAAAACTTTAAATTCCTTCAATTACAGTTACTAATCATTTCAAATAACTGTTTTTCAGATTTTTCCACCGCCTGAAATACCAGTTTTTATCTGGCTACAAGAATAGGCGTCTGGATGATCTGATTGAAGTGCTCCTAGGCCGACGACTACTTCTCAGTCATAAAAACCCTGCAAGATGTGGGCCGCATGAAAAACAGGTTTGCTGACACCTTGTCTCAAGTTTCAGACTCTGCTTCAAGACTGATGGAAAGTGGTTGGGCTCTTAAAATTACAGTCCAGAACAGCCATGGAGTTAATGCATATCAAGTCCCATCTGAGTCAAGAGAAGACATGGTGTATGATGTCTGCCCTGTTGAGTCCTACTGCAACTGTACATATGGCTTACGAGGACTTCTTTGCAAGCATCTAGTGTTACTTGCAAAATTAGCAGAGGCTGACAATGACATCTATCCAAACATGGAAACAGACATTTCTACCTTGGCAAGAATTGCAGTGAAAGAAAGGCATTACTTTGTACACTGTGAGGACTTGAAAGTGATAAAAATGCCAAGTTTGTTTGGAAATCTGTGTTTTTTTTGCATCGGCTGAAACACTTCAGTGCACTTGTTGTACGTTCTCTCACTATAACACATGTGCTTGCCTGAAGGTGGCTTGTAGCCATTTTAAACAAATGAAAAACTCTCTGAAAAGTCCTCTATCAACTTTGAATGACACTCCTGTAGTTGAAAGCACAGACAAAAAATGCACAGAAGATGCGGTTGGAAAACTAAATGCTGTTTTAGACACAGTTAAACAGTGGGCATTCATTCCAGAGGGTATTACTGCAATGATAGATGAACTGCATACAAATGTCTTAAAAACAAAACAAGTAGGCAAAAGTATATTCCAGTACGAAATAAAGACGACAGATAATGCACGCAAAATTAGGCCATTGTATTCTAGCAAGAAACGTTCGGCCAGCATCGACATTCCAACAGTCTGAAAATGAATGTGAACAGTCGATAACCACTGAAAGAGAGACATCCTCTGGAGAAAATGAAAACCTTTTGGAATACAAAACAAAAAAGAGAAGAGTTAAAGCTAAGTATATGCACAAGTAGACTTTTGTGTAGACATTTCAAAGGGACTGCATCCATTACTTCTGTTTATTGAAACCTAAAGCTGAATAGCTGTCTTAACTTTCTGCCAAGGAACAGATGAAAAGAAATTGTTTGCTCTCTCAAGCAGTTGTTATTTATGTGTGTTATTCATTACTTTGGCTTGGTTGCTGTTTTTGATACAAATTCATCTGTGCCCATTGTAATATTTTCATATGTTACTATTTTTATATTGCTATGCATTATAGATAAAGGATTACTTATTACTATTAAAGGTCTGCATTTGTAATTGTTGGTATTATTTATAAAATATGCGCTCTTAAGTTTTTTGCTCCATAAAACGATACCTGTCACTTTTTGGACATAGAGTATCAGCTGTTGAGAATCCTGGCTCATACAAAATAGAAGTAAAAGGTTTCAACATCCAGCCTTTTTATGATTAAATACAAAGTGTAATAACAGAGTTATTGGGGTGTGATTTTGTTAATAGTTAGTCTTAAGTATAAGTTTAATAGTAATGAGTAAGAAAATATAGCCAGAATAATGGAATGAGACTAACACCTGACCTTACACTGAGATTTGGTATGAAGTGGCATGTTTGTGCTAATGCTGACATTGGGGCTCAGAGTTCCTCTGTGTGTATATATTTGTGAACGTTAACTTGGCTAATGTCCAAGGGTTTGACTGCTTTCCTGTTGGATTGTATCACAAAGAACAGGGATAAGAGCACCAGTGGCCGTGCACACCCTCATCTCTCTCCTTCACCCGATCATTAGTGTTGGAAACCGGCATTAGCTCAGAGTAGATTAGACTTCAGTATAGTGCAAGTGATTTGATTTTATGATTATTTGATTCAGTTTTTTCTGTGTTCAAGCTCAATTACTTTAATAAAATATGTTGAATTCAAACAAATAAATAAACAAATAAACTGTGGACATTACCCTTTTAAACCTTTCTGAAACAAGACAGGTAAAAACCAGTGTATAAAAGTTTACATAGGTATAAATAGCTCTAACACTTTACTCCAGCCTGGCGTCCACACATGTGGACATCACATTTTGGGTTATTTAGACCAAAATACTAAATCTTGATCAACAAGTGCCTGATATACAGTTACGAGGACATTATACTGCAACTGTTCTATCGAAATTTCAAATTAATGTCCTCATATGTGGCTCTCATTTTTCTCAGAAACAAAAATTAGGTAAAAAAAACAAAACCTGGTAATTCTTTCTTTTTACATTCATCGGGTTCCAATCGGCCCAAATATCAAAGAGAAATTAAAAATGCATGCCATGGAAGATTTCGGGTCTTAGGGGGTTAAAATGACCAGACCCCTCCGGCCTGTTTTCCAGGCCACTAAATTAAACCCAGTCAATTACCAATTGAACAGAATAAAAACCTACGAGGTCCACTAATAGTCCAAAAGTCCAAATCTTTAATAGAAAAGACAGGCAGAACTCAAACAAACAATAATCCAAACGAGGAGCATATATACACACTGGAAAGTAAATAATTATAAGTTATTAAATCAGACTAATTAAATACAGTAAAACTAATAAGGGAAGACAAACACACGGGAAATAAAAATAACAGTGTAAACATACCAAAACTCAAAATAAAACAGGAAAGCTACTACAAACCGAGTGTGACACAATTACATTCATATTGAAACATATGTGATAATTTTCTTTCTTTGTAGCATTTTTAAGATATGTGTTAGAACAGTCATTATGCTGTTTGGATTAGGAACCAATCATTTTTGCCAAATAGTTAACACAAACTTAGAACAACAATGAACAATTTTCAAGATTCTGATTTACAGAACAAACAAAAGTCACAAAAGGTTTCATTATTTAAGAGACAAGATCAAGTTTTTCACACAGGAATGAAATGACAGAATCCAGTGCAGCGGGGCCAAAGGTGTGTGTCAGCAAACTGAAGGTTGAGGAATCAGTCAGCTCATGTTTAAGATTGTGTTGGATTTTGAGAAGAGTCTGTCTGTTATTAGAAAGTAAGATTAACAATGTTACACCAATAACCCAAATACGGGGAAGTGACAAATAATACCAAAAAAGATACAACTTTCATATTGTTTTACTAACTTACTTTGTCATATCAGCACTTGAATGGTCGATGCCTTTACAGACCATGTCTGTTGTGACATCGCAGGCCAATCTTCCGGCAAACCCGAGGGCTAGCTCCCCAGCCTCCTCTTCACTCAGAACACTAAACACCGTTACTTTAGTTTTGGCCTTCTTAGGCCTGTCAAGAATCATTGCGGGCAGTTTGGCTTTACGGCCCTAAAAAAGAAAAAGTGCAAACACCAAAAGAGCAGAGAGAGACACACACACGCGCACAAAGTTAAATGCTTTTGTTTACATGGTGTAATTGTGTATATGTTGCAGCAAATGCACAATTTCCAGCCACATTGTCACTTCATTGATACGAGTAACCCGGATTTATTTCAGGTGACATCAAAATCACGAAATGTATACCTACCCCAATCAAACCTCTGAAAACATGAACTGACATGTTCTCTGCGTTGATTCTGCGCTTGATCTCGTCTTCTGTTATTGTGTAGGTTTTCTTTTTTGAGCTTGGTACAGATAAGCGACCATGCACTCTGTAAACTGTACTAGTTCCTTCTGAATCAGTTTGAAATTCTGCATCTGCATCGATCCTGTCAACATCATCAGCAGCAGCATTATCTGTACTGAGACTTGTGCCGTATACTTCTGCTTCTTTTTCTTTGTCTTCAGTCTGTGTACCTTCATCTCTTTCAGTCTGTGTACCTTCATCTCTTTCAGTCTGTGTACCTTCATCTCTTTCAGTCTGTGTACCTTCATCTCTGACTGTCAGTCTTCCTATCTCACTGTTACTTGTCGATTTGCTGCAGATGTTCTCTCCCTTAGGAACTTTTCCTTTGTCATTCGCTGCCTGATGCTTTCCCTGATGACATTCTTCACTGGCTACTTCTATTGCTCCTCCTGTATAGCCACTCACTATGCTGCACAACTCCTTTCCCTCTGCTGTGCTGCACTGTGCTGTTACATAAAGAAGAATGATATAAACAGCACTATATCAATTTAATTGTGAAGAGAAATCCCCACAATACAACACAGTTATGTCTAAAATAGTTTTGTGTAAAAACTGGATCTTGAAACGTCCACTTTAATTACACAGTCCTGGTGTGCAAAGGCAAAATTACGAAAAAAAATTTCACTTTAAACATTTTTGGACATTGTTTAGTTATATTGTGACTTACTCTCACAGAAGATACAGATGCCACAAACAGACTTTGAACAACGCATGTGCTTGTAGGCACCACATTTCTGGCACTGCACCTGTGAATTAAAAAAAAAAAAAAGAAGAAGAAGAAATAAACAAACAAAAAACAAATGAACAAAGTCCATTAAATAAACAATATATATGGCTAAGGACATGTCATAGTGTACCCGGTCTTTGGCTGCAATCACACACCAGCACTGACTGCACTTCCTAGTTCGATCTGCAAAATATAATTTGTTTAAGTACAAGTTACATTTTCCAATGTTAGAGAAAAAGAAGGCAGCTAATTTTATCTGTACCTATTGAGGAAAATAAGTAGTGGCAAAGTCGGGACCTGAGCTTTGTGATTTCAGTGTTGTACTCCTCCACTTGTGTTTTACCGTCAATGAGAGAGTGGGCAAACTAATAATTGACGAAGAAGAAAAAAAAAAAAAGAACAAAAAGAATTAGATTAACAAAGAAATGTTTGTTTGTTTTTAACCCCCCCCCCCCCCCCCCCCCCCCCCCGAGGAAAAAAAAAAAAAAAACAGCAACCAAAGCAAAGCATTACTGCTGAAATGGTTCAATCTACAAAAAAATTTGAGATTTTACCATCCTGCCTCTAAGGCTTTAAAAACTGAATAGGCAAAAATGTAAACATTACTTATATAGGTAAAAGCTATAGTTTTCAGTACCATTATGACATGCACTCCACATGAGTTCCCATCCTGTTGATGTGGGTGGCTCACATGTGACAAGGTCCACTCTCCAGCGCAGCCTCTTGCTGAAGCAAATGAGCTGAGAGATCGCAGTTATTACAAATAAAAAGCATATAGAGAAATCAATAACCACGTTCGGTAATGATTTCAATTAAATTAAATATGTTATGTTAAATATGTTAATTAATTACCTCCAGTTTTTCAACACCGCACTTTTTCTGACCTCCGACTCGCCAAATGAATTCATATAGACTATGGTCCTCTTGGGTATGTCACAAAACTGTTTTGTAAAAAGATGGATATGGTAGGCTTGGGCCTTGAGCTTTCCTAATGAGGGACATTGAAAAGTATCATGCACTAGAGAGAGTGCAAAATCTGTGCAACTTACAAACAAGGTCCAGTGGCTGCCGTTTTCCAGACAGGCTCCAATCAATTTCTCATACATCTGAAAGATGTTTTTCTGGAAATAAAAAGAATGTGACAAGTATGTTTTTCTGTCAAGAATGACACTGCAAAACTGCGAAAGCTTGTCAGGTGAGACTTGTGATTAATTCTGCAGATACACAAACATATAGAAAGTGTCATTTTTTGTTTACATTAATTAATTTCTATAGTGTGTACAAAACAAATCAAGACCACAGACTCAACACGCACCACTCAATTTTTGGTGTTCTTTATCAGTTGGCCAAGACAGAAATGTTTTAATCTGTGTGCATTGCTTTTGAACAAGTCTTTACACAGAAAAGGTTTCAGAAAGGTATTTTTCAGGTTCTTCTGACAAGGCTTCAATTTTGGAAAATGCTGTTTGTTTATAGTGGCAACTTATAAACCCTTTGTGATAAGAACATAGTTACCACAGTCCAAGTCATACCTTCAAAAAGTATGCACTTTGTGCTCTTGTGGACCCATCCAAAATTTTTCCAGTGATTTGGCTTGGTATTGGATAAATGTGAGGGAAATTCTATAAAAATAACATAAATACATGTTTTCAAATACATTACAAAAAACGTAAACATGCTATGTCATTATGATCAAACAAGCTTTTCAACATACCTCACACTGCAAATAGATTAGGCCATCTATTACCTTATAAAACAAATAAATAAATACATATAAATAAAAACAGAACTAAGGAATACGATTCATTAAGTAAATTGTACAATAAAGTGTATTTAAAGCAGAATTTAACATTAGTTTTATGACAACATAAAAGGATTTTTATGTCAAGAGGTACCTCATCTGAAATGTTAGTCTGGTCAAACAGGGATTTCAAACTTGAAATACCAATAGAGTTTGGTCCAGCTACTCCCACAAGGTAATCTGTGAGAAAGCATATGCTGTAGTCAACAGATATCATTTTCTTTTTGCATGCTGCAACCATCATCCATTTCAGTCTTCTAGGAGCTTTGTCTGGTTGTAGTTCTTTTTTCTCCTCCTCTCCCCTCATCTATTAATTAAATTGTTTTCTGACCTTCCTAACTGTTTCCGACCTGTCTTCCCAATGTGATGTTTAAGCAATATATGTATGGTCAGAAGGGGGTGAAATTTTCATTGCAGTTGTACGTGTAACATTGCATGTGATAATAAAAGGCTTGATTAGTTGATTATTCAACATGAGTTGACATTTACCTGACATTGTGAAGGAGTCACAGTTTCTGTAAGGGTGTAAGAACATAACATGTGGATTTGTTACACTTCTTTTTCACAAGTTAATAACAATCAATAATTTTCATTCCATTATTTACAAGCTATCACACGATGTCCCAGGGACAACATCTACACGATGTCCCAGGGACAACATTTACACGATGTCCCTGGGACAACATCTACACGATGTCCCTGGGACAACATTTACACGATGTCCCAGGGACAACATCTACACGATGTCCCAGGGCAACTTCTACATGATGTCCCAGGGACAACATTTACGCGATGTCCCAGGGACAACATTTACACAATGTCCCAGGGACAACATTTACGCGATGTCCCAGGGACAACATTTACGCGATGCCCCTGGGACAAATTTGTAAATTTCTGGATTACTGTTAATCTCCATAGAATCAAGAACTCATGTCCAGTTTCACAGCTATGGACCAGTTAATTATGTTTCCAGGTGATAGTTTGATTCATAGATTCAGCACACAACCATAAGTCTAGGCCTTTTAGTCCAGATTCTCTTCACTTATGTTTGTAAAATGATCAGGGAAGCTACTGCAATTTTGCCTGACCCAACCCCCGGGCCACGAAACACCCAAAAAGTTGGGGAACGCTGGTCTAGAGAACACTGGTTAGCTAATGCTGTCGTCAAGTAGCCTATCGCTAGCAAACAAACAGCAAGCCAAGTGAGGAACATATGTATAATGCTTACCGTTTATTAAAGGAAAGTATCCTAAATTGACTTCAAATTCGGCGGACAGGCGAATTGACTTCTGTGACCTGTGGCTGCTTCTCCACCTGTGGCTGCTTCACCACCCGTGGCTGCAGCGCCGCCTCCTGCAGTACCACCACCTGCAGCGCTACCACCTGCTACTGCCACGCCTCACCCTGAGGATGCAGCCTCGCCTGGCCCGGCTTCATCCTCGCCTGGCCCGGTTTCATCCACGCCTGGCCCGGTTTCATCCACGCCTGGCCCAGCTTCATCCTCGCCTGGCCCAGCTTCATCCTCGCCTGGTCCAGCTTCAGCTTCATCCTCGCCTGGCCCGGCTTCAGCTACAGCTTCGTCCTCGCCCGGCCCAGCTTCAGCCTCGCCTGGCCCAGCCTTCGTGTCTGCGTCCTCGTCTGGTCCAGCCTTCGTGTCTGCGTCTTCGTCTGGTCCAGCCTTCGTGTCTGCGTCTTCGTCTGGTCCAGCCTTCGTGTCTGCGTCCTCGTCTGGTCCAGCCTTCGTGTCTGCGTCTTCGTCTGGTCCAGCCTTCATGTCTGCATCTTCGTCTGGTCCAGCCTTCGTGTCTGCATCTTCGTCTGGTCCAGCCCTCGTGTCTGCATCTTCGCCTGCAGCAGCGTCTTCAGCATCCGCACCATCGCCTGCAGCAGCGTCTTCAGCATCCGCACCATCGCCTGCAGCAGCGTCTTCAGCGTCTTCAGCATCAGCATCAGCATGCGCGTCCAATCTCATTGTTAAGTTTGCAGATGACACTACAGTGCTCGGACTTATATCCAACAATGATGAGACAAACTATAGGACAGAGGTGCAACAACTAGAGTCATGGTGCCACGACAATAACTTGGTCTTAAACACCAAAAAGACCAAGGAGATCATTGTAGATTTCCGGAAGAGGGGTCATAACAACCATCTGCCTCTCTTCATTGGCAGTGAGGCGGTGGAGAGGGTGAGCAGTTTTAAATTCTTGGGGGTAACTGTGACCGAGGACCTGTCCTGGGGCAACCATATCACCTCAGTTGTACGGAAGGCCCAACAGCGCCTCTACTACCTGAGGAGACTGCGGAGCGCACACATTCCCAGATCTCTGATGTTGAACTTCTACAACTGTGCCATCAGCAGCGTTCTGACGTATGGATTTCTAGTGTGGTTCCCCAGCTGCACCAAGGCCGATCAGCAAGCACTCCAGCGGGTGGTGAAAGAAGCTGGCAGAATTATTGGAACAAGTCTGCCAGAGATCAGTAATATCTTCCCCACTCGCTGTCTGAGGAGGGTGCACAGTATCCTGCGGGACCAACATCACCCTGCGCGCCACCTTTTCCATCTGCTGCCCTCAGGGAGAAGGTACAGGTCTATACAGGCCAGAACATCCAGACTGGCCAACAGCCTGTATCCACAGGCTGTGAGGCTCCTGAACTCTCTGCCCCCCTCTCACGGACAATAACCATATCCAACTTCTTAATAGCAATGAACTGGTCTGCATTGGTGCATCATATCTTTATTCTCTTCCCCCTCCTGCCCCCCCCCCCTTTCTTAAATAGATAACTATCATATCTGATATCGTATCTCACAGTACAATAATATTGAATGGGTTGCATTGTTGTATTTTGTCATGTTTCTCAGGTCTTTGTCTGAATTTCTACGAACATTATTGCTAAGGATTGTCTTATTGCATTGGAGTCACACTGGGTTAAATATGTACACTTGGGTTTTAAGGGGTATTTATTATTTTCTTCTTTTTTTTGGGTTGTATGGAAGCCCCAAACGCAATTTCATTGTTCTTGACAATGACAATAAATAAATAAATACTAAATACTAAATCATCGCCTGCAGCAGCGTCTTCAGCATCTTCACCCGCTGCGGCCCCGGCTTCCGTGCCTTCAGCCTCGCCTGGCCCAGCCTTCGTGTCTGCGTCCTCGTCTGGTCCAGCCTTCGTGTCTGCGTCTTCGTCTGGTCCAGCCTTCGTGTCTGCGTCTTCGTCTGGTCCAGCCTTCGTGTCTGCGTCCTCGTCTGGTCCAGCCTTCGTGTCTGCGTCTTCGTCTGGTCCAGCCTTCGTGTCTGCATCTTCGTCTGGTCCAGCCTTCGTGTCTGCATCTTCGTCTGGTCCAGCCCTCGTGTCTGCATCTTCGTCTGGTCCAGCCCTCGTGTCTGCATCTTCGTCTGGTCCAGCCTTCGTGTCTGCATCTTCGCCTGCAGCAGCGTCTTCAGCATCCGCACCATCGCCTGCAGCAGCATCTTCAGCATCCGCACCATCGCCTGCAGCAGCGTCTTCAGCATCCGCACCATCGCCTGCAGCAGCGTCTTCAGCATCTGCATCATCGCCTGCAGCAGCGTCTTCAGCATCCGCACCATCGCCTGCAGCAGCGTCTTCAGCATCCGCATCATCGCCTGCAGCAGCGTCTTCAGCATCCGCATCATCGCCTGCAGCAGCGTCTTCAGCATCTTCGCCCGCTGCGGCCCCGGCTTCCGTGCCTTCAGCCTCGCCTGGCCCAGCCTCGTTTGGGTCTGGAGCTAAACGGCCATTTTCTAGACCGCTGGCTAGGCTACTGGCCGGGCGCCGTCGCCTGACTGGCCGCCGTTGCCTTCCGCACGGCCGGCCCCCGGACCGTCATTGCCTGAGCGGCCGCCGTTGCCTTCCACACGGCCCCCGGACCGCCATTGCCTGAGCGGCCGCCGTTGCCTTCCGCACAGCCGGCCCCCGGACCCTCTTCGCCTGAGTGGTCGCCGTTGCCTTCTGCACGGCCGGCCCCCAGACCCTCTTTGCCTGAGTGGCCGCCGTTGCCTTCCGCACGGCCGGCCTCCTGAACCTTTTGTGCGCCTCCACGGCCTTCTTCGTGGCCGGCCTCCTGAACTGCCTATCCTGGCCTCCTGTGTTATCGGGCCCCGGGCCGGCCACCTGAACTGTGTTTCGGACTCTGCTCCCCTGTGAGTGTTGTGTGCCTTTTTTTTTTTTTTTTTTTTTTTTGGGACTCTGGGGCCTCCATCTTTGGTCATGGCCCGGTCCCTCCGTCCTGCGCCCCCTGCCGCCCGCCCGGATCTGGTGGTGTGTTTCTGTGGCTGTCGGGGGCCAGCCCTTGGGGGGGGGGGGGGGGGGGGGGGGGTACTGTCATGGTCCTGCGACCATGACTCGGTGACTTTGTGTTTGTGTTCTTTATTGTTATTATTCTCTTTATTATTCATGGGCTGTTTTGGGATGGTTTGTGTTTTGGGATTTTAGGTACTGGGTTCTGAGTTTGTGCTCCCTCTATTGGTCCCTGGTGTCAGTGTTCCCCTGTCTCGTCAGGTTAACCAGGTCCAGCTGTGTCTCCCACCTGTGTGTGATTTCCCAGTGTCTGTGTACTTATAGTGTGTGTTTTCCTCTGCTCCTCGTCGCGTCGTCTGTATTCATACCTTGTGAAATCCCCTGCGTGCTCTCCCTGCTGTTCTCCCTTCATGTTCAGGTTTGCCACTCCTTTGTGTAGTTTATCCCAGTTTAGTTCGTCCTTAGTTCTGTTTGCCATCTCCACTTTATGTCTGGTATTGTTAATAAATCACCCTTCACGTCTGAATAAGTGCTGCATTTGAGTCCTCCTTCCACTCTTCACACGGCCGCTGCCCCGAACCGTGACAATAACTATAACTGTGGTGGAAAATAACAGGCAAAGACTATGACTAAGACTAATGTAGAACTGACAGACGAAAACCATAACTATGACTGAGGGTGAGGAAAACTAACAAAGACTAAGACTAAGGTCAAAATAAACAGACGACCCGACAATGGCATGCAGAAAACAAAGGGCTTAAATACATACATGAGGTGATCAGGGGAAGTGGAGACACATGGGGGAACAGCTGACTGACATAAACCTAATGACAGGACCAGGAGAGGAAAGCTAAATACAATGAACAAAGAACACATGACACTGTCAGAATAAAACAGGAAATACTAAAACTAAACATGACAACACAACTTAACAGACCTAATACGTGATGAATAAATGCAAAACCCCAAAACATAGAAAACCAGAGGAACAATAAACAATAACTGCCCAAACTAAAGACAGATAGGAAATGACACAAAACTAATCACATGACAAAATGAGACAAATACAAACATGAACTCAGAGCGCTGGGTCAGAGACCCAGCCTGTGACAATAGTAATGAAGAATGTCCCGTTACATGAGTGTTTTACACAAAATAATATTAATGTGGTCTTTCCCTCACAGGGGTGCCACACGCTCACCTACAACAAAAGTGGCTCCTGACACTTGAAACAAATTTGCACTTACAGTCTCTGTATTCTTATCAAATCTCACACAGTGAATAATCAAAACCCTTAAATTAAAACTTCAAGCACTTAGGAATGTTTGGTTTTCTGGGATTAGGTAACCACCATAGCTTATGGCTTCTTCCTAATAGCTACATATGGGGTAGAAAAGAGATAGATATGGTATCTGGACAACCAGTGGGCCTTGGAATGAAGATAAGCTAGGTTGTGGGGGCCACAAGGCAGCCAAAGGCACGAGGTAAGTATCTACCATGTTTACAGTGGGCCATGACTGGTATGTTGGATGGCCTAGAGATGAATAGGTTAGCATTTGGCCTGGACGCCTCTGTCGGGTGGATTGCCTCAGTGGGGCAGGTGAGTTCAACGGAGAGTCTGCTGCCTGCTCACTCATGTCGAGGTGACTCGGGTTCTACTTCCGACTGAGGCAAGTTAAGGGCTGCCGAACTGTCACTCCTCTCGTGGTCATACTGGTAAGTCTCAACTTCATCCCCAGTCTCAGGTGCCATGGGACCCTCTTTTCATAGTCGACTTTCCCCGTGGGCCCCAGCCATCTCTGACAGGTTCTCAGCAATGTCCTCGGCATCTGTTACAGGCGTCCTTCGTCTTGGCTCTTCAAGATCCCTCGGGCTCAGAACAGATTCTCCTTCAAACCGAGCCTGTGTCTGCGTCCCTGGTTCCATTCTGTCCTGGCTGACAGCCTGTTTCTCGGAAGGGACAGTTGTTCTGAACTCAGCCTGGGTCGGTGGTACCCTCAACTAATAGCCACTGCCCGGATCATCATCTGAATCAAAGGTCTCAGCATTTTCTATCCGTCCTTCCCTGTCTTTACACCTCACTCGATCATTGGTCTGTTTGTGTGTCGATCTTAAGGTTAGTTTAGTTGGTTGTGGTGGGAACTCTACTGGCAAATCATTGACCAACAGGAGCAAGTTTCGGTGCAGGGTCTGAGTTCTTCCCTGGTCATTACCCTCTGGATGGACGACATACACTGGGTTATCCGAAACCTGTTCCTTGACCACATATATCCTGTTCTCCCAGTAGGAGCATAATTTGCCGGGTCCACCACGCTCGCCTAAGTTCCTCACCAACACTCTGTCCCCTGATTTCGGTACCACTCCCCTCACCTTCTGATCATAGTACGACTCCCCCTTAGCACTAGCCAAGAGGCTATTTTTGGTGGCAACCTGATAGGCCTCTGTCATTCTCTTACGCCACTTTTCGGCATACCCCCTGTGCGACACTGGTTCAGTTTCCTCAACCAGGCCAAACAAAAGATCCACCGGAAGGCGGGGGTGACAGCCAAAAAGCAAGAAATGTGGGGAATAACCAGTGGACTCATGACGAGTACAGTTATACGTGTGTACAACCTGTGGGAGATGATCGTTCCATGTTTCCTTTTCTTTGTCTGTCAGGGTACGCAACATCTGCAGCAAGGTGCGGTTGAATCGTTCTGCGGGATTACTCTGGGGGTGGTATGGGGATGTCCGAGAATGACCAACCCCTGAGAGCTGCCCAAGAGTTCGGAAGAGCTCATTTTCGAACTCTCGCCTCTGATCGTGATGGAGTTTGTTGGGGAACCCAAAGCGAGGTATAAAATCATTGTAGATCTGCTCGGCTGCAGTCCGCCCGGATTTGTTCTTGGTTGGGTAGGCCTGAGAAAACCGTGTAAAGTGGTCGACCATCACCAAAATGTATTCATACACGCCTTTGCTTTTCTCAAGATGTAGGTAGTCTGTACAGACAAGTTCAAGCGGTGAGTTGGACTTCAGGTTGCCCATGGGTGCACGCACATGAACTGTGGGTTTCTTTTGTTTAATGCAACAGTATTTCATAGTGACGTAGTCCTCTATGCACCTCTTCATATGAGGCCAATAGAACCTCTCTCGTGCGAGATGAAGGACCCTCTCAGTACCGACATGACCCATCTGGTCATGAAGATGTTTCAGTACCATAGGCTGGTACAGGAGAGGTAGGACTAGTTGTTTTTGTTTGGGTGTTCGTCTGCACAAGATTCCATTTTTGAGGTGTAATCGGTCCCACTAGCGGAGGAGTTTACAAGCAGATCCTTCTAACGACCTCCTCTTACTCTCACTGAGTCTGACATTAGACTCTTTAAGTCTGATGACCTCCTTCATCGTGGGGTCATCCCTTTGTGCCTGCATCAGGTCATCAGGTTTGACTTCCTGGAGAGCCGCGCCTGGCTGCAGCATGACGTCCTGAGAGGAAGCCAAAAGGACAGCCGCCCACGCAACTTCTTTCTGCTGGGCTACTCTTGCTCCCTCCCAAGCCCCTCTTACCACCTCCTGTGACAACTCTTCGGTACACACTGACGCAAGGTTGTTCACACCCAGAGGAATGCGGGACAGCGTGTCGGCATCTATGTTTGTTTTTCCTGGCCTGCATTTGATGCTAAATTGGAAATCTGACTCGGATGCATCAGTGTGCAAAACAAAGGGTTGGTCAAAGTCTGGATATGCTAGCACTGGAGGATGGACTAGCATGTCGACCAGTTGTTCCAGTACCCTCTGATGCTCAGGAGTCCAGTCTATGGGCGCCCTCGATGGCATCTGGGGCCCTTTGGTTTTACTCTGACGGCCATGAGTGGGCCGTTCTGAAGATTTGCTCTGGGGTAGCTCGTACAGTGGCTGAGCTATCCTCGAAAAGTTCTGTATGAAAGAGAGAGAGTAGCTAAAGAAGCCCAGGACCCGCCTAAGATCACCTACTGTCTGTGGTGACTTGGTCTTCAGAGCCAAGACAGCCTCCAGATCCTTTGGGTCAATCCTGATGCCCTCAGCGCTAACTAAGCGCCCCACATAACAAACTTCTTCTTTAAAAAGCTCACACTTCTCAGGCCACAGCTTCACACCATGGACCTGTAGGACCTGAAGCACTTTGCGGACCACCTCGACATGGGTTTCAAAAGACTGGGAGTAACAGCGGATGTCGTCAAGCTATGGTACGCAACAGTCATCCCTCAGCGAACCTAAGATCTCTTCCATACTTCTCTGGGAGGCGGCAGGTGCATTAGTGAGCCCGAACGGGGTTCTCACCCATTCGTATAGGGCCCAGGGTGTGGTGAAGGCGGTGAGATGGCGGGAGCCTTCATTCACAAACCCCTGGTGGTAAGCCTTGTCTTGATCAAGGATGCTGAACCAGGAGTACCCCCCTAAGGTGTCAAGCAGGTCGCGTATCCGAGGTAGTGGGTGTCGGTCCGGAACCATTTTCTGGTTCAATAGACGGTAGTCTATGCAAAGACGGAGTGAACCGTCTTTCTTCCGTACACACACGATGGGAGCAGCATAAGAGGACTTGGATCTTACTATCCATCCCTTCACCAGGAGGTCTTGCACGTACTCTTTAACCTTCCGTAGCAGCGGCTTACGTATGGAAGTATATGCTCTCTGCACTGGTATGTCATCCTTTAGGCTTATCACCATTTTCAGATCAGGATTACAATATCATTCCCATGCCCTGCACTCATCGAACAACATTCTCTCAACAATCTCTATTTGTTCCTCCTCCAAATGTTCAAGGTTCACTGGCGGATGCCATGACGTTGGTAGAGGTTCAGCTGGCTCCACCGTTACCTCGCGAACTGTTACGGTAAGTGGGGACTAGTTTGGGGCCTCGGCCTCCACAATACGTTCAACCAGCTGTAAGGTGCCCAGGGCTGTCTTCCTCGTCAAGGTGATAACATGTTTGGTGTCGTTACTCAGAGCAATGGTGACGTACGGCTTAGCTGGATTCTGTATTTCAGCTAACCCTGTCCAGACATCCAACTGCTCTAGGGCCTGATTACCCTCATCAGCCTCAAACAGCACCAAACAATCGGATGGATTGATGGTTGATGGAACCCGGCACTTTACCCAGGTGGCCTGTCCAGCAGGGATAATCACATCCCTTTCACCTGTTCTCAAGCGCCCTTGTGTCAAGTTTGGCTCTACTGTCTGGATGAAGCTTACGACCACCTCAGCTTTCTCAGGGGGAAGACAGATGGCATTACACAGCAAGATAACAAGAGTAGGTATCAACCACTCTGGTTGCCCCTCAATGATCTGTTCCAAGACATTGAAACCAATCAATGGTTTGTCCATTGGCAAGGTACTGACGAGGACCGGAGTACTGACGGAGAGGCTTGGGTCTTAACCCCCCGGTAAGTTGATCATGATGGGTACCCAGCCATCAAATTGTATGGTTCCCCCATTGACTGCACACACTTTCAACTCATCAATTTCCTCGATGATCTCTGACAGAGGTCGCATGACTAAGTCAGGCAAGTATCTGTCTTTCCAATCTCGACACCAGTGTCAAGTAGTGCTTTCACTGCTAAGCCATTCAAATTACACTGTATGAGAGCTTTCTTACCGATTAGCTTAGCAACTGCCCCACGTTTAGTGTGTGGTGCCATAACACCAGACGTAGCAAGTGCCTCACCCTGCTGCCAGTTAACTACTTCTGATGTGACTGGTGAGGGGAGACTGGGTTTGCTACTGTTAAGGCTAGGTTGGGTCCTCACCTCCCTTAAGCGCTCACTGTAGGGCTCTCTTTTGGACTCAGTCACTGGGCGCCCCACTGCAGAGACCGGTTCACGTTTCCCTGGTTCTTAGATTTTTTTAAGCAGCCAACCACCCTGTGACCCTCTTCCCCACAGATGAAGCAATGGCAACAATCTGGACGGTTCTGTTCAACACAGTTTGGACACCCAAAGGTTTTGTCTTTTCTGTTTCTTGACCTGTTTTGTGAGTATGGGTTTGCTAGGTCTGAGGCTCGTGCTAGAGTCTGTTGTCTCATCGCCTCCACCAGCCCAGCGAGCTCATTAACTTTAGCTGTGAGTTCTTTAATCGGGTCAGTCTTGGTCGTGTCAATTGGTCGGTCTTACTTACTACATTCCTGGATGGTGTTGAGCTCAGACTGAGCACTATGTGCGCTAGTTGTGTTCTGTCGACGGGACGAGCCTATTCTCTTTTGCCTCTCACTTTCCTCGCTAGTGATTCTCATTATGTGGCGCAAGATTGTTTCATCACTCACCTCTCTGCTTGACAACAGAGGTTTTAACCTCTAATGTTACTAATGTTACTGTGCTTATACCCAAGCCCCTGGTAGACCGAGTGCAAGAAAACATCCTGAACAGTAGCTGGACTGTACTTTATGCCTGCATCAGACATTTTGGATGTGAAAAGGACCCGCTGCTTCAACCCTATCACCTGGTAGAGAAACTGCTGTGGTGTCTCACTCTCGCCTTGTGTCAAGTTTGTATGGGCTCAAAATGTGGTCATAAATATTTTGTACTTGTAAAAAAGATTTGTATGTGTAAAAAAGATTTGTGTGTGCGTAAAAAAGATTTGTATGTGTAAAAAGAATTTGTGTGTGTAAAAAGAATTTGTGTGTGCGTAAAAAAGATTTGTATGTGTTGTGGTGGACCACTAGAGGGCTCCACTCACACCCAGTGTAGAGGAAGTGTGTTCCTGTGTTTTGTGGCGCGATATGCGCAGTTGATGTTGGAGACGAATAAAGAAGGAGTGAGAACTGAGAGCTGTGTCGTTGATGCTTACCTCCACATTGGTGACCCCTGACTCGAGCATGCAACGGGCCGTAGATAACGCACACTCCGCTATGGATGCATCAGCGGCCGCCGGACCTCCGCCTCCTGTTGCAGCTACGTTCGCTGTGGCGCTGAAACTGCCGGACTTTTGGCTCCATGACCCCCCGTCATGGTTCGTACACGTGGAAGCTCAGTTCGCCCTTCGCGGCATCTCGGCTGACGACACGAAGTATCACCATGTGGTGGCCTCGCTCGACCCGCTGGCCACCCGTCGCGCGATGGCGCTCCTCCGGGACCCACCCGCCCAAGGGAAATACGCCGCCCTCAAAGAGCTGCTTCTTCGGCGCTATGCCCTCTCTGACGCCGAACGAGCCGAAAAGCTCCTCAACCTGTCAGGCTTGGGTGGCGGTACCGCGCTCGAGCTCATGGAGAACATGCTATCGTTGCTCGGGCCGGATGACGGTGGTTTCCTCTTCGTGCACCTCTTCCTTCGCCACCTACCGGCCGCCGTGAGAGCTGTCCTCGCGAACTCTCCGCTTCTGCCTGTGAAGGATTATCGCTCCCTGGCTGAAGAAGCGGATCGTATTCTCCTGGCTAGCCGCACTTTCGACGTTCACGCCCTGGCTACGGACACGCCGGCGGCACCTTCCACGCCTCCACCTGCCTCCCCCGGAGCATCCGCCCCCTTGCTGACGGCAGGGATTGCTACACGCCGGCACCGCGGAAAGAGCATCTGTTTCTACCATCAGCGTTTTGGCGACAGAGCGCGTCGCTGCCTTCCGCCTTGCGCTTTCACGGCCCAGGGAAACGGACCCGCCAGCGCGCCGTAGCAGCCGCGACCGCTGGCAATACAGAAAGGCTGCTCTTCATAGAGGACTCGCGCTCCGGGAGACGTTTTCTCGTGGACTCCGGCTCCCAGAAGAGCCTCCTTCCCCCTACCGCTGCCGACGGACTAGCAGCGAACTGTGGGCCGCAGCTCATTGCAGCTAACAGCTCTCCCATCAAAACGTTTGGGGAAAGGTTGGTGACTGTTTGTTTTCATGGCCGGGATTTCCAGTGGAACTTTGTTGTTGCTGCTAGCTCTGTACCTATTTTGGGTGCTGATTTCCTGTGTGCTCATGGACTACTTGTCGATGTCGCTAACAGACGTTTAATCGATGCTCTCTCGTTTTCTTCGCTACCCTGTTTTACTCGGGCCTCCGAGCCCCTGATTCGGGCTAATGTAGTGACCTCCGGGGATGCTTTTCAGCGTTTGCTTTTAGAGTTTCCATCGTTGTCTGTCCCTAATTTCTCTAGCACGGTAACGAAGCATGGGGTTGAGCATTATATTCCCACGGTCGGGCCCCCGGTGTTCGCGCGCGCGCGCCGCCTCGACCCCGCGAAACTGTCCATCGCTCGGGAAGAGTTTGCAGCCATGGAGTGCCTTGGCATTGTACAGCGTTCGAACAGTGCATGGGCCTCTCCGCTTCACATGGTGCCCAAATCGGACGGTCGGTGGCGGCCATGCGGAGATTTCCGCCGTTTAAATAATGCCACGGAGAATGACCGTTACCCCATCCCCCACATTCAGGATTTTTCTGCCAATCTCGCCGGAACGTCGATTTTTTCTAAAATTGACTTGGTGCGGGGGTATCACCAGGTTCCCGTGCACCCCGAAGACGTTCCTAAAACCGCTGTCATTACCCCCTTCGGCTTGTTCGAGTTTTTGCGCATGCCGTTTGGCCTGAAAGGTGCCGCCCAGACCTTTCAGCGGCTGATGGACTCCGTTTTGCGTGGGCTGCCGTTCGTTTTTGTTTATCTGGACGATATATTGGTGGCCAGCTGCTCAGCGAGCCAGCACGAGTCCCATCTGCGCCAGGTTTTCCAGCGTTTGGAAGCGCACGGCCTGATCATCAACCCTTCCAAGTGCCAGTTTGGGTTGCCTGTTCTGGATTTCCTCGGGCACCGCATTTCCGCTGAAGGTGTGGTTTCGTTGCCCGACAGAGTCCAGGCCGTTTCGGCTTTCCCGCGTCCCACGTCGGTTAAAGCGTTGCAGGAGTTCTTGGGGATGATAAATTTTTACAACCGCTTTCTCCCCAGAGCTGCCCACCTGCTACAGCCACTCTATGCTGCCTTAAAAGGTAAAACAGCCAAAGATCCGGTTGACTGGCTGCCTGAACGCGTCCGTGCGTTTTCCGCAGCCAAGTCTGCGCTGGCTGACGCCGCCCTGCTGGCCCACCCGCTTCCGTCGGCGGAGATCGCGTTGACCACCGACGCCTCGGACGTGGCAGTGGGCGGAGTGTTGGAACAGCGGGTTTCAGGTCTCTGGCAACCGCTCGCCTTTTTCAGTCGTACGCTCCGGGATGCTGAACACAAGTACAGTGTTTTTGACAGGGAGTTGCTGGCCCTGCACCTCGCGACACGGCATTTTCGTTTTTTCCTCGAGGGTCGCAACTTTGCTGCGTATGTTGACCACAAACCTTTGACGTTTGCGATGTCCAAGGTCTCTGACCCATGGAGCGCACGCCAGCAGCGCCAGTTGGCGGCCATTTCTGAGTTTACCACAGACATTCAGCATGTGGCTGGTAAGTCCAATCACGTCGCTGACTTCCTTCATCACCACGAAGGAAAACAGTCTGTGGTCGTCCGAGTTTGGTGATTTTTGTGTCACAGGTCTACGTGTTTAATACAGGGACTTCCACAGCCTTTTCAACAGCGCTGCGGACCGCGGGGTGGGGGCGGGCAGTGTTTTGGAAATGACAGTCTTCATTACAAAGCTTTCTTCGTTATGAATTAGCATACATGTTTTTATTGAACATTTGAAGAACTAGCAAAAAAAACAAACTCTTGTAGAGGACATAAAGTCAGAGATAGAAAAGACAAGGAGCAGGTGCATCTAGTACAGGTAGAGCTGCTGCAAAAACCCACAGAGCCCAGCAGCCAGCGTAACAAATTCTGGATCCTTTGCTTTTAGTTAGCAGTTAGCATTAGCAGCGTATCCTGCATCCGATGTGAAAGGACTTTTATGCTGCGCACTGTGACTCACAGCAATGGTCCTGGGTCAGCCCTGACTTTGTGTTAAACTAATCCTAAAGTAATAATGTTATTTCTAACCACTGATATACAGTGGGGCAAAAAAGTATTTAGTCAGCCACCGATTGTGCAAGTTCCCCCACTTAAAATGATGACAGAGGTCAGTAATTTGCACCAGAGGTACACTTCAACTGTGAGAGACAGAATGTGAAAAAAAAATCCATGAATTCACATGGTAGGATTTGTAAAGAATTTATTCGTAAATCAGGGTGGAAAATAAGTATTTGGTCACCTCAAACAAGGAAAATCTCTGGCTCTCACAGACCTGTAACGTCTTCTGTAAGAAGCTTTTCTGTCCCCCACTCGTTACCTGTATGAATGGCACCTGTTTGAACTCATCATCTGTATAAAAGACACCTGTCCACAGCCTCAAACAGTCAGACTCCAAACGCCGCCATGGCCAAGACCAAAGAGCTTTCGAAGGACACCAGGAAAAGTATTGTAGACCTGCACTAGACTGGGAAGAGTGAATCTACAATAGGCAAGCAGCTTGGTGTGAAAAAATCAACTGTGGGAGCAATCATCAGAAAATGGAAGACATACAAGACCACTGATAATCTCCCTCGATCTGGGGCTCCACGCAAGATCTCATCCCGTGGGGTCAAAATGATCATGAGAACGGTGAGCAAAGATCCCAGAACCACACGGGGGGACCTGGTGAATGACCTTCAGAGAGCTGGGACCAAAGTAACAAAGGTCACCATCAGTAACACACTACAACGGCAGGGAATCAAATCCTGCAGTGCCAGATGTGTTCCGCTGCTGAAGCCAGTGCAAGTCCAGGCCCGTCTGAAGTTTGCCAGAGAGCACATGGATGATACAGCAGAGGATTGGGAGAATGTCATGTGGTCAGATGAAACCAAAGTAGAACTTTTTGGTATAAACTCAACTCGTCGTGTTTGGAGGAAGACGAATACTGAGTTGCATCCCAAGAACACCATACCTACTGTGAAGCATGGGGGTGGAAACATCATGCTATGGGGCTGTTTTTCTGCCAAGGGGACAGGACGACTGATCCGTGTTAAGGACAGAATGAATGGGGCCATGTATCGTGAGATTTTGAGCCAAAACCTCCTTCCATCAGTGAGAACTTTGAAGATGAAACGAGGCTGGGTCTTCCAACATGACAATGATCCAAAACACACCACCCGGGCAACAAAGGAGTGGCTCCGTAAGAAGCATTTGAAAGTCCTGGAGTGGCCTAGCCAGTCTCCAGACCTCAACCCCATAGAAAATCTGTGGCGGGAGTTGAAAGTCCGTGTTGCTCGGCGACATCCCCTAAACATCACTGCTCTCGAGAAGATCTGCATGGAGGAACGGGCCAAAATACCAGCTACTGTGTGTGCAAACCTGGTAAAGACCTATAGTAAACGTTTGACCTCTGTTATTGCCAACAAAGGTTATGTTACAAAGTATTGAGTTGTATTTTTGTTATTGACCAAATACTTATTTTCCACCCTGATTCACGAATAAATTCTTTACAAATCCTACCATGTGGATTCATGGATTTTTTTTTCACATTCTGTCTCTCACAGTTGAAGTGTACCTCTGGTGCAAATTACTGACCTCTGTCATCATTTTAAGTGGGGGAACTTGCACAATCGGTGGCTGACTAAATACTTTTTTGCCCCACTGTACCACAACTTTATCCTTTCAACAGCTGCTGAAAGTTAGGGGACCTAGCTGCTATCGGATATTTATATAGCGATCCTCCAGCTTCAAACGGTATCACCCTTCAAGGACCTGCAGTTCAAAACAGCGCCCCTCCGACAGCCAAACCCATCTGTTCTCTGATTGGATTGTTACATTTGTGATTGACATGACATTGACCAATCAGATGAAGGGAAGAAAAATAGGGTCAAAAATCCGTACTTGTAACTTGCAGGGGTTTTTTTTCTAAGTCCACACACAAATCTTTTTTACGCACACACAAATTCTTTTTACACATACAAATCTTTTTTACGCACACACAAATCTTTTTTACACATACAAATCTTTTTTACGCACACACAAATTCTTTTTACACATACAAATCTTTTTTACGCACACACAAATCTTTTTTACACATACAAATCTTTTTTACGCACACACAAATTCTTTTTACACATACAAATCTTTTTTACGCACACAAATCTTTTTTACACATACAAATCTTTTTTACAAGTACAAAATATTTATGACCACATTTTGAGCCCATAAGTTTGGCTCTACTATCTGGATGAAGCTTACAACCACCTCAGCTTTCTCAGGGGGAAGACAGATGGCATTACACAGCCCAAAGATGGGCTGTATACTGGCTGACCTCACCCTGGGGACCGGCATGGGTGCCGGGGCAGACCAGACATGGACGTCCTTGGTTTAACAGGTTTAAGAGTGAACTGACGTGGGGATGACTGAACCAAACTTGACAAAAGCTGAACTGACAGAACCTGAACTGAGTGTCTTAGACCTGGTAACATTGCTCACAGTTTTTCCTTTAACAGCACTTACAGGCAAGTGACTATTGTCTTTGATTTTTCCCTGTTCAAAGGGAGCTATGTCATCATAGTGTGTGAATGTGTGTGTGAATGGGTGGATGACAGGTTGTGTAAAGCGCTTTGGGGTCCTTAGGGACTAGAAAAGCGCTATACAAATACAGGCCATTTTACCATCATCCAAAAGAGAGATTCCAACAGTGTCTGGGGTGAGTTTATTATTCTTTTCAGTCATGGGTTCAGGTGGAATGTGTGAAAGGCAGTCCTTATAAGTCACCACTGGGAGTTGCTCAGCAGGTGAAAAGTGACGGCGGCGTGAGCGTTGCTTCCTCCAAGGCAAGGAAGCCCTGGGCGTACAGCTGAGCCTCTGACATGCAGGACGGCAACGCAGAAGCTGGAGCGTCGGAAGAAAAACGGAGCACTCCCACCTGAAGCGGCTGAAGCTTGGGTGCGACTGGTGGGGGTTTTCGGCAGCTCCAGGGACCTTTGTGAGCTAGCCAAGTTCCACAGAATATGCGCTCACAATCAGGAGTGCGCCACGGCTTCCAGCGGAGCTCTTCATCCAGCTGGGCGAAGGCAGCCTCACGCATACAGCTGTAAGTCCGCTGGGTCCATGTTCTCTCACAGTCTGCCGGGACAAACTGTGTGAAGTGCGAAGAGTGGACCCAGGTGCGGACATACTAAAACTCAACTTTAACTGAAGATGAGCTGTTTATTAAGGCAGACAAAATGGTACAAAAATAAAATGGCCAACAAAATGCAAAACTAAACAATAACCTAAACTGGGTAAACTAGAAAGGTGAAATGAACCATGAAAAACCCTGGTGAATAGAAAAACAAACAAGAAAGACTCTAAACATGGCAATGTCATATGGAAACCGGAAAGCATGACATGGCGTGGAAAAACCACAGACGGTCCACCAAGGAATGGCTGAAAACACACAGACTAAATACACAGGAGGTGATCAGGGGAAGTGACAACACATGGGGAAATAGCTGACACACATGAACATAACGACGTCACGGGGGAGGAGTAAAACTAAACACACTGAACGTAGAACACAGGACCTCTTCAAAATAAAACAGGAAACATAATGAGACACAGACGTGACAACATGAACTTGACAACATAAGACACACAGACATGAAACACATGAGAGGCAAGGGAGACTTAAACATAGAGGAGAAGACACAAAGGAAATCTAAGAAACAATGAACTACAGCAACAACCTGGGCATGACAGGAAAGAACTTAGGTAACTTAAAGAACTTAAATATAAGACAAAAAACATCAAAATATATATACACTCAAAACGCTGAGCCAAATGGCCCAGGATCGTGACATATACTCTGGAATCAAAAGTATTATAAGGCTACAATTTAGTATTTAAGTGACTAAAAGAGTGAGGAAAAGAGGTAACTTCATAATTTGATAACTTTATAAATTTGAGAGATTTGTCATACGCATATGATTTGAAAAAAGACAGCTTCTTTTTCACATAGTTCTCAAAAAAAGACCTGATCTCATAGCAGAAATGGCCTGGAATATTGATATAATCAAATCAATTGTCCCTTAGCCTAAGGCCAGTCTGTCCACCAAACTTCAAGAAATCCATTTCTGCTGGCAGACAGACTAGCATGGAAGAAAGCATAACCTCTTTCACAAGGGAGATAAACCCTCAACTGTGAATCAAACAAAGGCATTTATATCAGTATCTGACACCGCAGTATATGAAACGTCATATATATTACATAAAACACATCAGCCTCTATTAAACTACATGAATCAACATGATAGCCCTCTTCCTTGTGTGTGTGTGTGTGTGTGTGTGTGTGTGTGTGTGTGTGTGTGTGTGTCTTTGTCTTCATTACATTTTGAGAACACTTACAGCACACTCCAACTCTGTAAATTAAAGAAAGAAAGAGAACCCTGTCAAATTGTCAGGGTTCTCCCCACAATACCAACCAAAGTTTTGTGCTTTAGTGTGCTTAGGAACGTTAATACAGTATTTACACTTGGTGGTGTAAAATGGTTAAGTGATGACGTGACGAATCCTACTTCCGGGCCTAAAGTAGTCTGCGTTTAATATGGCTTTTGTGTTGTTAACATGTTTAATGTTTTATATTTTCTTCTATCTCAAAAAGCTCCTAAAACAGTCAGTGATCACTGTTGACCTCCCTCGGCTTTTATTACCGCTAATCATTTATTTAAGCTCAGTTTTTAAAACCTTAGGATGTAACTACAGCCCAGCCCATGCAGCAGTATATGAATGACTAACCTCGTATTGTGGATGGATTATCTCAGTTGTTCTCCTGGCTGAAGTTTGGTCCTTTTACAGCATCCTGCCATGCGATTACATTTGTTCCTGACCACCGAGAACACTCACGCTAACTTTTATCGAGTGGAAAAAAAGTTAGCTTGTTTATATTATGCTAACAAAGCTGTGTCGCTAGCGGTCACGTAGCACATCATTATATACCAGCTAGCCCAACTTCAGTAACCCTACAAACGTCACTGCTGTTTAGTTTTCTGTCTTCATTTATGCTGGAAGTGATAACAGAGCTGTACGTTTTAATTTGTTTCCAAAACCCCGCAGTCAGGACATGCTATATTGTATTTAGATAGAAGCTAGCGAGCTAACTCCCTGCTAACTTCTAACTCCGTTAAATGTCATAAATTCCGTTTTCATGGATGCCTGGATGTTAAACTCAATTGTTACACCTGGTAGAGCAGAACGCTGATCATTTTATTAAAGATGAAAGACTTTAGACTGTTTTTCAACTCTCAGTAATGCCATAGTGATCGTTTGATATATGGACCTGCAGCGGAGTTTAGGCCCAGACACGGCTAGTGACGTCAGACTGAACAACCGCATAGCATTGTATAAGTTGCAAACACACACTAAGCTAAAACGCACACATTGAAGCAGCAAACATCACTGGAGGCTAGCTCTTAGATTAGTTGCTGATAGTAAGTTTCTTAAACAAATAAGAAGATAGGTGTCACATTGAAAAATGCCTGAGGATCTTAAATTCAATACTATTAACAGATAAAATATGTTTTAGTCCTAAACTTATGCTAGTAATGCATCAATAACCGGCTTTTTCTGTCTGCCTGTGTATGCTGGAGATCCAAATGCTAAGCTAATTACTTAGCCATGCTTTTCACATCTGTATTTATTAGCTGCTAAGCTAAAGTAATATAAAACAATGTTCCAAATAGTCAATATATATAAGAAGACGTACTGGACTTGAGTAACTCAGATTTAAGTTTTCACATTCACGCTTGAACGATTACATTTATTTGTAATTTTGATTTTCTTCTGCTTAACTGAAATCTGTTGATGGTTGCAGGGTAGGCAGCTTATTCCAGATGTACTTTTCCCCAGCAACATTTTGCAGTTTTTTCCAGAAGATTTGATTTGTTCCCAGTGATGGGAATAACGGCGTTACAGGTAATGGCTTTAGTAATGGCGGTACTTTTTTCAGTAACGAGTAATGTAACTAATTATTATTGCAATCGTTACAACGCCATTACCATTACGAACAAAAAATGCGGTCGCGTAACTATTTTTCAACAAACAGACGGTTGAAGCTGTGTTCAGCTTACCGCATCTTATATCAGTTGCTGTAGCAAGTAGCTGTAAGTAATCTGGGAGCTGCAGCTTTAAGCAGCTGTGCGCTCCCGCAGGCAGCAATCGCTGTCTGACAGACGATCACTTTTTGGCACAACACCTGCAGCTAGGGGCCAAAATGAGTGCTGCTGTTTAACTGAGGAAGAATAAAGTAGTCGTGGTAACCCAATCACATGACCACTTTAAGATGACAGGGCAACAAGGTGATATATGCCAGTTTTTACAGTACATTGTGTTGATAGGCCACGTAAAACCAGAGTTATGATGAACAATATATACGCGTGTTTTTTCCTGAATAGTTTCGTCACGTTTACTGTCTAAGGACAGCAGCGAGCACTCTCTGCTTATGAGCAAAAAAAATAAAACAAAACAAAAAACGTGTGTGGGAAAATGCACCATGTCGACCAATCAAAAAATAATATGGCGACATGACATTTGGCTGTTTAGGAAGAGGGGGAAGATTTAGGAGTGACGGCGAGAGAGAGAGAGCTCGAGTTTTGAGATGTGAGAGATTTGTGACGTTTAGCGTGTTTGGAGTGTGTAGTTAATGTGTTGTCTTGTGTAGTTAGTGTGTAGAGTTGTGGATAGTTTTGTGTTGTGTCAGAACAATGAGGCGACTGCTGTCTCCAGGTAGAAACAGGAGTGATACACCTGCTGCTGTCAGACCTGCAGGTATCAGGCTGTGATGTTCTCCTTTATAGTGGACAGAAATTATGTTTTTGGAGTGGCACAAATATTTGTGTGGCATCTTATTGAATGCAGAACAGCTGATGGTTATGTAAATAGATGTGGTTATTAAAAAAAGGGTAAAAGGTAATTGGCTGCAAATAACTTTGTTGTTTGCAAAACTTGTGCATATGATTTTAAACTTTAAAACATTTAAAGTTATGAAATATGATTCATTAAACATGTTTGTGGTTGTTACAGTAAAAAAATTACTTTTTCTACTCTGATTTTATGTTTTTTGTCTGATTTTAGATCAGTTGTGTTAATACAGTATGTCAACATGAAAACATAACTGTAAATTCAGACACGTGAGGTTGTGCTGGAAAGGCAGCTTAGTTGGCAGCTTAGTGTCTCACCTTTCTACTTCTGTTTCTTCCCGTCTAACGGTTCCTTGTCCAGTGCTTTCTGGACTTCCAACAGTTCCTTCACTGTATTTTCAAGTCAGGATAACTGCTGGATTCTCTCAAAGAAAAGATCTTTGCACACATAAGGAGACGTGCTCAGAAGATGTTGGCTGTCTTTGGATCTACCTTTACACGTGAACAAACATTCTTACTTATAAAATTTCACAAGTCCAGGTACAGATCCTCTCTCTTGGCGATGATCACCTGTCCAGTGTCCATTGTATTTCGACCTCTTGTTGCACTTATTCAAGCCTAAAACAGGCAAGTATTTCTTCACTTAACAAGAAAAAAATAACTGAAAAATACCAGATAAACTAAAAAACTAAATGCAAAGTTGCAACAGCACTTCAAATCTTTAACATTTTGCCAGAACATGCACATTTTGTTTACAGGTCTCTGGACGTAGCGTTTTCAGTGGCAGAAACGTCCAGATGAACAGAATCAACTTTTGGAGATTTACTTACCTTGATTATTGAGAATGCATCAAGACATTTTGTTTACAGTTGTTTTTCTGGATTTGATTAAATAGTGATAAAATGTTTGCATTTTTACAATGCCTGTCTCATATTTTCATTCCCTACAGCATCCACTCTTACCATTGGCAGCTTTATATAATAATAATTTATGTATTATGGAGATAAAAGTAATATTATACGAAACTGAGTTCAGCTTATTGGTGCAGCACTCTACAAGAGTCCCAGGAGCACCTCGGGAAAATTAATTGCCTGCCTTTGGTTTGAATGGTACATAGAGATGTAGCCTAAAGTCCAGTTATATCGAGCATGACGCTGAATCATGCTGGTTCAGCACCTATGATGCAGTTATATAACAGAAACCCAAGTCTCAAAATTATGACTTCTTACTGCTAGTTCAGCTCTTAACCTGCTGAGTTATTCAGCCACTGAGAAAATATGATGATATTATGGACTAGAGCTACAGTTTGTAGTTCATAGACTCACCAAAAAAAAGCAAATAAGCTCATCATGTGACACACAGTGACACCAATTTAATTTACAAGTGGATGAACATAAATAAGATTAACATGTTTCTTACATTTAATAATAATAAGTCTTTGTACACCAAACAGATGTACCGCGTTGTGATCATACAAATAGTCAATATAATTGTTGACTGTGGGAGAAAAAACAAACATAATTATAAATCAATAAGACTAACAGAGATGACAGAGGAGACATGACACTCAAATATCCCTAATAGAACTACTGGGGATTGTTTCACATCAGCAAAGATGGTGGTACAGTGGAAATAAAAGTTTCAGGGAAAAACATGTTTTAACTTTTTGACATTCAGCTGGTCATTAATAACTCATCTAAAGTTAGGATTCAGGTCTGGTTAACCTTCTCAGGTCTGAGCTATTATAGGTGGTAACACTAACCCTGTATTTAGGGCTGCCACGATTGGTCGACTAGTCACGATTACATCGACTATCAAACTCGTCGACGACTGATTTAATAGTCGACGCATCGTTTGAAGCTTTGTAAGATCACAAAGGACGCAGGAATGAGTAGTAGGATTTAAGAGTGTAATAACGGACTGAAACAGAAGATGGCAGCACTGCATGTACAAGGATGCCAGCTGCCGTTAAACCCCGAAGAAGAAGAAGAAGCTGTGTCCCAGAATTCATAGTGCGGCCCAGCTCAGTTTCCAACAATGGCGGCAGCTAGTTAGTTTTAATATTACTCGTATTATTCTTTCTGGGTCACAAAATAAACGTTTAACATATTTTCAGGCGAGAATGTAGCTGTGTAAACCTCAAATATCTGCTCAGTTTATCAAGACACCACATATTTTCAAAAGCGCTCCGACGTTTTCGGAGACGTCTGTTACCCACCAGCTCGATAGCGAGCCGGGGGCGAGGCTCACTAGAGCCGTGAGAACACCGGACTCCCGGCAAATCGTTTTCAAACCCACCGCCGTCTTTCGCTACTCAGGTTAAACATGATACATAAGTCACTTAGATAACTTAAAAATGTTATTGTTTGGCTTTTTTCAGTGTTTTATTTGTTCCTGAGTAAATCGGTTTGTCTGAGATTAAAGTTATAGTTTTTACACAGCTGAATAAACGTCAAGCAGACAGCTGATTATCAGAAGTGTGAGATGCTCCAGAATTTACTCCGGTGTCCTGTTATATTTTAGATAGCAAGGAGTTTATTAAACTTCACCGAAACAATCTGCAAACTTCATTAAAATTCAATAAACTCTCATCTTGTCTTTATTTTTAGTTAGCACAAACACTTAAAGCTGTAAGCTAATGATAGTTATATAAGAGCAGATGCTGCTGGTGCAATAAGCTGTACGTTTTACGTCCAATGGATGATGATCTGATTAGTCGACTATCAAAATAATCGTTTGTGGCAGCCCTAACTGTATTGTAAAGATAGGAAAATGGAATTTTTAGGAAAACCAATCCAAAAGATTTTTGACAAGGTTCCTGGAAGTATTCCATGATGGCTCCTGAGTGAAAGTATTGCTGTGTCCAAATTCAAGACCTGCATCCTTCGAAGGACCCGGCCTTCACGGTCAACATAGGCCGGGTCCTTCGAAGACCCAGAAGGCTGGAAGTGCGAGGCTGTGAAATGGGACGGTCTAGCCTTCAGATTTGTGTCACCGCTGTCTCAGTGGAGTTTAATAAAATCAGCCGTCTGCTCCTTGCTCCCTAAAATATAACAGGACACTGGAGTAAATTCTCCAGCATCTCACACTTCTGATAATCAGCTGTCTGCTTGACATTTATTCAGCTGTGTAAAAACTATAACTTTAATCTCAGCCAAACAGATTTACTCAGGAACAAATAAAACACTGAAAAAAGCCAAATAATAACATTTTTAAGTTGTCTAAGTGACTTATGTATCATGTTTAACCTGAGTAGTGTAAAACCACGGGGTCTGAAAACGATGTGCCGGGAGTTTCCGCCTGCTCTAGTGAGCCTTGAACCCCGGCTAGCTATCGAGCTGGTGGGTAACAGACGTCTCCGAAAACGTCGGAGCGCTTTTGCAAATATGCAATGTCTTGATAAATCGAGCAGATATTTGAGGTTTACACAGCTACATTCTCCCTGAAAATATATTAAAAGTTTATTTTGTGACCCAGAAAGAGGAATATTAAAACTAAGTAGCTGCCTCCGTTGATGGAAACTGGAATTGGCTGCACTATGAATTCTGGGACAGGTTGGGCATCGAAGGATACAACTGACCCATCCTTCAAATCTGGGGAAATGAAGGACGCATTTGTCGGACGCATTTGTCAGAGTCTTTGAATTTGGGCAGCTTTCGTCGCCTGGCTGTGATGTCATCGGTCTACAAATGCGGCCTCTGAATTTGGACACAGCTTATTTGGACTTTGGCTGAAGTCTATGCGAGCGGACTCTGGATATAAAAATCTAGCCCAAAAGTCTAACTGAATTAGCATCACTCATTTTTAGACAAAATAAAAGACTTAGTGTATTTTCATTGTGCATAGATTTTTTTGGGTGAAACAAACCGGCTATGTAATAATGCACAGGCTAAAACTGCACTATGTGTTTTAGCCTGTGCATTATTGCATGAACTATTCCATGTACTGATGAAATGCCATTCACAATATTTTTGCCCAGTATATGAAGTTCATGTGGAGGTTTTCTTATACATAAATTACATAAAGAATTAAAACTACTTGTGCTAGAATTGGTCTAAGCATAAGCATTAATATGCCTTTTTTAATTTATGCCTAAAATATTTTTTATTAATAAATGTCAACATTCTCAATTTGTGGTACAGTACCACATTGTAATGAAAAGAAATTGAGGTTTGTTTGATTGTTTCCTCTTTTTTGCTTGCAGTGGGTGCATCCATTTGTTTTTTGCCATCACAAAGTGGTTGTGGAGTGGTGCACGGTGAGCGTGTGCATGCGACGAGCTTGTGCGTGAGACTGTGTGCGTATGAGGCTGCGTACAGCGTGTCTGTATCTGGCAGACATCAGGTTGTACAATAAAGGATTGACGGCGGCACTGAGGTAGAAGAGCACGGAGGACACAAGATTAAAATACTGAGACAGATAATATAAAAAGTACAAGTGTGTATCAGGGGGTGCGTATGTGTCGCTGAAGACTGTGTCATTGTAGGTGTGGTCATAGTGCAGCTCTGTAGATGCTGCAGAATAGGCAGTTGTGGGGATGGGAGGCGCTGTTTCAGGTTTGTCATGTTGGGACTTTACGGTAATTGATAGCTTACTTTGCAGGCTGTGTGTGATTGTGTTTGTGCTTCTTTGCAGTTGGTTATGTGTGTTTCTGTTGTCTGGTTGTGTATTAATAACATGAGCCGAAACATTTTTATTTTGAGTGTGTCCATTATGTATGTCGGTCTTTTCATGTCGCCCTTTTGTGTGTGACATGATATGAGAGTGCAAGGACAGTGTTTCAGTGTTTATGTCCAGGTCTAAGTGGCTAGGTGGGTTAGTAACAGTGGGTATGGTGACATCTTTTCTGTCCATGCTGACATGCGTGATAGTGTCTGACTGGGAGTTAGTGTCCAGGTAAGTTTCCTGTCTCTCAGTCCCAGTGCCCAGAGAAAGAGAAAATATGGTTCGACCAACATGGAACGGCAGCCAACACAAGACGAACGCCAAGACGATCACTCCTGAAGAAAAAAAGATGAGAACATTAAGTCAGAACCGCCAACGTTCCAGATCGAGTCCTGACCAATCACGGCACGTACTACATGGACTACAGTATGCAAACGTCTTTGCCCACCCCTCAGTTTTTTTATATGTTGTTTTAAAAAATGGAAAATAGGCACAGCCATTAATGTAACCATGTACAAACATACATGGAAATACAGGTCGAATGAGCGTCTGAGTCAGTATTAGGTATGACTGCCTTTATGAACTCTCTCAGGCAGCTTTCGTCTAATTTCTTGAAGCAGTCTTCAGGAGTAGTTCTCCAGGCTTTTTGAAAGCTCATCTTTGGATGTTTGTGACCCTTTGGTTCCATTCTGTATCAAGCTGTTTCTATACGGCTCCATGACGGACAGGCTTCCAAGAACGAACTAACCCATCAACAACTCTACCAACGTAAATAAAACAAAAAACAAAACTGCTTGAATATCCCCCCCAAAACAAAAAACATGTCTTTCACCTGGCCGCCATACTGGTGAGAATTTAAAAGAATTTGAAATTGTGTGTGTGTGTGTGTGTGCTTACATATCTTTGTGGGGACCAAAAATTGGAAGTTTACTATGCTTGTGGGAACCAACAGCCTTTATGGGGATAAAATCCACGTCCCCACAAGTTTGAAGGTATTTTTGAGGCTCAAAATATGGTTTTAGTGTCAGGGTTACTATTAGGTTATGGTTAGGTTTAGGCATAGTGTGTGTGTGTGTGCTTCCTCACCCAGCATTTTGACAGTGTTCCTGTGACTCTGGTCTCTACGGCTGCTTTTTGGGCGGAGCCACAGTGTGCGCCCAATCAGACTATATACCACTCCCAGAATGCAGAGAGGTACCAAGAAATACAAATTGGAGAGAATCATCATGGCTGACAACAGGCCAGAGGAGATGGCAAAATGTGTACAGCGGCACTCTCTCTTGTCAGTCTCTCCCCCACGGCCTTCATTGGAGCTTCCGTCCAGTCCTCCTCCCTCGTCTTCCTTTTTGTTTTGCTGCTCTCCCTCTAATCCCATCTTTCCGTCTCCCTCCCTTCCATGTTCAACTGTATGTTTTTCAAGTTTCATTTCACCTTTGTCTTCCGGTGGCCTGTTATCTACTTCTGCTGTTTCTGTCTCTACTTTTTCTCCGATCCATTTCAGTTCACCAGCTCGTTCCTCCCAACTCTTTGTCTCTTTTTCACCCCACTTTATTCCCTCTGGGCCTCCATCCATGTGTCTGCTTTCTTTTTCTCCTCCACCCATCGTAAACCCTCCCTGATCTCCTTCCCTGCCTGTCCACCCCCCGTCTTCTTTCCATTGGATGAGCCCGAGGTCTTCTCGTCCAACGTCCTCCACTCCAACCATGACCAGCACTGGTGCGGCACTCACAGCCGCACTCAGCCAGAGGCAGCCTATGATGGCCCGGGTTCTGCGCCGTGTCACTACTGTCTTGGCTGTGATCGGCCAGCAGACTGCCAGGTATCTCTCCAGGGAGAGGAAGGTGATGTGGAGGATGGTGCAGAAGGTGCAGCACTCTGAGAGGAACATAGTCAGCTTACAGGCAAGGTCTCCCAGGGGCCAGGGCCGGGGCCTCCAGAGCTTGGAGAGACAGAACAATTATTTTCCTCTGATTGCATTTTATACCTTTTTTAACCTGTAAAGAATATGTGAGCAGTGCATAGCATGTCAACAGACTCAGATAAGAACAAGTATTTAATATTAACTCAGCTGCTTAGTTTAAATGAACATTCTGAAAACTACTTTATTATAAGAAAATCATAATTTTCTACTTATCAAGACAAAAGGTATCGTTTTTTAGTCAGTGCCCACCTAACCAGAGCGAACCCCCACAGGCACACGAGAGCATGCAAACTCCACACACAACTGCCCCACTGTGACCAGATCATCCTCACTGAACTGAGCTTTTAGCTCCTTTAATGCCACATCCTGTCGGCCCATCTGTTGATTGACTGTATGCTTCAGATGACTATTTTAAAGATGTCTTCTCTTTATGAAATTATACAGAGTGCTGCCTTCCTCCCCTCACCCCAACCAGTCACAGTAGATGGCCTCTCCTCCCTGAGCCAGCTCCTGCAGGAGGTTTCTTTCCTGTTATAAGGGAGTTTTTCCTTCCTACTAGCACCAAAATTGTGTGCTCATAGAGGGTTGTCTGATTTTTAGGGTTGTCTCCATTTTCTCCACTGTAGGATCTTTACATTACAATATAAAGCACCTTGAGGCACCTGTTGCTGTGATTTGGGGCTATATAAGTACAAAGAAACTGTTGGAAATTCAGTGCTCAGCTCAGTCTGAAGCCTGTCTTTGAGTTTGTACGTACACAGACCTCGTTATGTAAACCATGTTTTACTGAGCGTCTGCCATTCTGACAATATATATGAAAGAAAAATTAAAAACTTATTAGGGCTTTTTATTATTGTGGCAACATATGGGTTAGTTGTAACGTTTGTTCTTCAAGCTCTTGGCGTCTTACAGAATCAAAGGCCAGATCTGTCTTTGCTTGTGTTAATTAAGTTACGCTGCACAAGGAATATGATAAAAACCCATGCAACTAACAAAAATATGACTTGTTATTTATCCACATACTTAAAGTGATTGTGCCAAGCCTGCGATAGAAGAGTGATTTAAGATTTCTCTAAGTGTGACACAAGCTTTCAATGTAACAAGATTTAATTTAGAGGCAGGGGTCCCCCTGAGGGGAAGGCAACAATAACATCTTTAAACAATTACTAGAAAACACAAACAGGAAGCGAATCTATTGTGCCTGCTTTGTTCACCCAATGGAGTGATTTTCTGTGACTCGACTAAACCTAACTAACATCATGATCTGATTGCTTAGTGCCACAACGTGGCTGTAGGTCTGGTGTTCAGGCCAAAGTAAAGCAAGCATGCATTACAAAATATGCACTGTGTCAGTAGATACCTTATATAAATCCAGAGGCAGCAGCAGGAGTATCAGCAGATCACTAACAGCCATGCTGCTCAGGTAGAGGTAGGTGGAGGTTCTCATGTGTGGACGCAGCCAAACCACCAGAATTGTTAGTATATTTCCCAGGAGGCCAAATAACATCAGGGGGATGTAAATCACAGTCACGCACACTGCAAGAAGAAATAATTATCTGTTTTTATCAGATCTCAATTTGATCTGTTTCCATCTATCTTCCTCATATACATAACACACACACACACACATATATGTACATATATACAGGGCTGCACATACGTGGTCCGCAGGTGTGCATGCGCTGTCAAAATAAAAAACGCGCACCAGATAAGAAGTTGTCCGCTAGAGTGGGATTTTCATGGCACCACCTCTCTGTGCGTTCATCATTTGTTTGAAGCCAGCTCACCTCCTGCAACCACTTTTCCGAGAATACGCGCTTCTTTTGTGGTTCGGACTCCTGACATTTGTTTGGAGGTGGAGGAAAACCAAAGTAATTGCTTAAAGGAGCTTCTTCGACATCTTTAAGAGTTCTAAACAAACTCTGTCCTCCTCCAGAAAATCTTATGTACGCAAACGCGCGTCGCAATTTCTTATGTGGTGCGCGTCTTTTATTTTGACAGCGCATGCGCACCTGCGGACCACTTATGTGCAGCCCTGTATATATGTATATATATGCGTGTGTGTGTGTGTGTGTGTGTGTGTATTTTTTTTACATATTGTATAGATTTCTTTACAAATAATTCAATGAAACTATAGCCAGCAGCTGGTTAGCTTAGCTTAGCACCAACCATAGACTGTACATAAAGGTGGACATGCCTTTTCAGCACAGATAATAAAAAGGATCAACATTTCCAGATACTAGACAAAGAGTGTAGCTAGAATCATGTCCTCATATTACCACCGCTGCCTGCTTGATATAATGAGAAAACGACAAGGAGAATGCAGGGTGGATCTGCCTGGAAACACAGGCTTCACAGGCTAGCAACATGTGAAATACCTGGAAAGGCTTCTGACTCTAATAAGGACGTCATTAGAGTCAGACCTTTTATTTCTTAGAAGAGTTGCCCCCCTTTCCTTATCACTGACTGCATACAAGGAGAAAATAAAACCAGTCAATGATAAGGCCAGTGTTGCCAACTTAGCGACTTTTCACAACAAGCAGCGGTGCTGCCGTGGGCACCTCGCCCGTGCCAAAGTGCTCACGGGCGGAGGATAGTCCTCCCCCAGCAGGAGATGTTCACCCCTATGCGTCCAAACTGCAAATGAATCGCACATGAGCGAAGCCGCTGCTCCCGCACTGACTGTAACGCAGTCAGTTCTTCTTTTACTCTTATGCTGTTTTGTGGATCACAAGGTTTAAAACTACTAATAAACACACAAACACACACAGAGTACCTCCACCAGAGCGCCTATTTCGGATCACAGCCGGTCCAAGCCCGGGTAAAGGAGCAGGGTTGGAATTGTGACATTAAAAAACAATAATTGCTAAAAGAAATTTAATTTGTAGTTCTAAATAAACTCTAACTGCATTTTTTACTCACTTTATGTCTCTTCCACGATGTTATTTCTCTCTCCTACAACATAGGTTACAATGACGTTAGCATGACCAATTGTGCAAATTAGGCGATGACATCGTTTAGCTTTAAGCCAATAGCGATTTTCCTTAATGAGGAGTTGGCAACACTGGCTAAGGTTGCAGTGTCCCTCAGACTGACATTCAGGTCAGGCCCCCTGCTTGTAAAGTCTGGATTTAAAACATCAGCTTGAGCTTTCAAAACACAACTTCAATAACCATGTGTGGTGTTTCTTGTTATATACACTTTTATATACGCCTTGGACACAAAAAGTGGAAATGGAGAGTGCTAGCTAATAAACAAAAAAAGAAGAAAAGAAAAGGAAACCCTATATGTCATAGGTGTCAAACTCTGGCCCGCGGGCCAAATTTGGCCTGCAGCCTAATTACATTTGGCCCATGAAGCCATACCAAATTACTATTAGAGCTGGCCTACTGGTATTACACAGCTAATATATATATTGTTTAGTATTAAGCTTTGCTTGTTGCATATTCAGTTTTTCAGCAAAACGTGTTTGAGTCCATAAGAAAAGATTCATTCTTAAATCTGGAGGAATAAATATATTTCAATAAATATTAACGTTAGCCCGCGACTTTGTTCCAGTTTTGACCTTTGGCCCACTGTGTGTTTGAGTTTGACATCCCTGCTATATGTTAAGATAAGCAAACGAGCCTCTGGCATTAGATTTCAGTGCCTTGTGCCATGTTTACATCAGATAAAGTTTACTACTGATATTGACAAATTTAACTAACAGGGACATGTAACCATGCAAGCTTGCACGAACATCTCACAACACAATCCACTGCTGATGAGTTGCTTAGATGTGAGTTGCACAACCCATGAAACCAATCCTTTTATTTAGCCTAAAACCACATGTACAGAGCAAATCAGGTTCCTGGAGTGAATCAAGCAGTACTCAGCATCACCCAGAAAACAGCATTATACACCCAAACTACTTTAACACCAATGGAACGTAAGAGAAAATATGACTTTGAAATATTCAGATACCACAATTTCCTTCAATCAACAATTTGTTCTTTTTCTTTCTAAAGAGAAAGATGCGCTGTAGCTGCAGGTTTTTATTTTTATTATTTTATTTCTAAGACTACTTTTACAACTGTGTTTACCCACCTAATTCAATCAGTCCAAACATAGGTTCCTCCCAGTGGCACTCTTGGTTGGAGCAGTCCTCCGGGAAGCCGGACGTAAGGCCGCAGTTTTTTTCTCCACAGCTACGGCCCCCGTCTACATCCATCAAATCCATGATGGGTGGGGTGCGAGGGGGGAAAGGGTGGGCATCGACAAGAAAAGTGACAGCAGGAAAAGCAGCGGAGTATGTCCCCCGGGTTACAGGGTGCAGAGGTGACGCACGCTGATGGATTTCCTATGGCGCTCGATAGCGGCCGACGCTGACAGCGATGTTCAGGGGAGAGAAACAGTCCAGTTGGAACGAAGAAAAAACACATTTAGACGGGTTTACAAGACAAAGTGTTGGCGATGTAAGTGAGTACAGTTAAATTAAAGGTTAACAACAACATTATAGAGTACACACCAGTGTTTACATCGGCCCTAGCTCCAAAGTCACAACTTTATAACATCAAGAAAACCAGTGTACAAATATGGGGACATGCATATTCAACACTGACTGTAATGGTCCGTTTCTCCAAGCAATACTTTTGTTACCATGTGGAACAAATAATATCAATGAAAACAACAACAACAAAAACATACATATTTTTTGTATTAGCATTTTCAGATTGAAAAATTAGCCACATGCAAAAACACAGTTATAACCTAAAATACTCACTGACTGAGCCTCGGCGTGTCATGTATCGCTGCTGCGCACACACGTCTGCCTTGGCCGTGACTTACACACCTACCATCTCTCTCTCTCTCTCTTTCTTATACCTCTCTCTCTCATGTCTTACTGTGTACAGCACCCTGCGCACCACATACCTCTTTTACACTACGCCACCTGATGTTTCCTAAGATGCCACCGGCTGTTTCATGTCGTAATGAAATCAAACTTGTTTCAGGACACCTTGTTCTTGTTCAGATGTATCTTTGTAAACCTTTTCTCTGATGGCCGTTTCAGTCAGAAGAGGCTTTCTCGTACAACTCGTCCATTATGAGAAGTTCGTGTTCTTTTTCTAATTGTGCTGTCATGAATATTCGCATTCAGCACGTTAATCGAGGCCTGTGAGATAATAATAATAATAATAATAACTTTATTTATAAAGTGCTTTCAAACAAAGTGCTGTACAACTAAAGAGATAAATAAAATAAAAGTGATACATAGCAACACAGGTAAGAGACACAAGACAAGTTAAAAACAATAAAAATGTAAAAACTAAAAGCCACAGAATTAAGACATGTAGGATGAACAAATGTGTCTTCAACTTAGCTGTAAAAACCTCCACAGAGCAGCCTGCTGAATATCTTGAGGGAGGTTGTTCCACAGAAACAGGCACGAAAAGAAAAAGCTCTCCAACTGTCTTTGTTCAGGCTCTATGAACTTTTAGAAGGCCAGAGTCCTGAGATCGGAGAGCACGAGAACCTGACAAGGTAGCCAATGCAGAGATCTCAGCACAGGGGTAATGTGCTCAAATTTCCCAGTTCTTGTTAAAATGCGAGCAGCTGCATTTTGCACCATCTGTAGACCTCTAAAACTTTTCTTTGGTAGGCCAATAATCAATGCAGGAAGACACAAATGCATGGACAAGAACCTCTGCAGTGTCGCTTGACAGAACTTGTCTGATTCTGGCGATGTATCTCCTGGGTGTTTTGGAGTTTGTCTGAGCTTGGGGTGAATTTGATGAGATGTCCACACCTGGGACGATTGTGGCATTGTGTTAATACCTGAATGTTTCAAACCAGCAAACTGCCAAACGTTCTGCTTTTATAGGTGCGCTCACAGTCGCTGATTATCAGTTAACCAGGTTCATTCTCTTGATTGTTACAGATACAGAACGGTTGTTCTTCGTTTGTGACAAACTTTATTTTTCTCGTGACTGTTTATAGTTCTGAAGTGGAAATTTAAAGCTCTAAAAGAAATAACTTTCTGAGTTTTAAAAAAACCTCTTGGATTGTTAGCTCAGCTTGGTCCCTAACAGGACAATACATTCATGTATTTTACTCAAAGATGTTGTCTAAGCATTTACTTCTGTCTCATAACTATGTACAAATCACTGTCCTTATTTGGAGCAGTTTTTAATTTGTACTTAAAGGTGGAGGCCATAAAACACGAAGACTCATGAACACAATGTATCACAATGGTCATAAGGTGATGTTTTCAAACTTGGCACAAATATTCTCATGGAAAATATCACTGTCATCTCATACAACAAGGTTTTCTCAAGAAGCATAATTAATTCATGAGCAATTATAACATTTTTCACATTTTGTTGATTTTGTTTGTGGGGATAGGTTAATTGAAAAATCTAAATTGCCCATAGGTGTGGATGTGAGTGTGGATGGTTGTCTGTCCCTGTGTGTTGGCCCTGCGACAGACTGGTGTACCCCACCTCTCGCCCTATGACAGCTGGGATAGGCTCCAGCACCCCCGCGACCCTGAAAAGGATAAGCGGATAGATGGATGGACATTTTGTTGATAATCCAAGTGATCCCAAATAATCAAAGAGTTGGCAGTTCGTCTTGTAACCGGAAGGTTGCCGGTTCGAGCCCCGGCTCGCACAGTCTCGGTCGTTGTGTCCTTGGGCAAGACTAGAGATGGGTATCGTTTAGGTTTTATCCGAAACCGGTACTTTTGAAACTGTGCCGGTGCTTAAACGGTGCTCGAACCGGTCCTTAAAGAATGGAGAACACAAACTTTGTCCAAAAACCTCTCATGTTCAGCTGTTTTTTTGTAAAAAGATAACAATGTTAGCCTTTTCTGCAGCTATGGAGCATATATGGTATCACTCTTGGCTGGAAGCAATGCTTAAACAATGGAAAAAACACAAACTTTGTCCAAAAACCTCTCATGTTTAACTGTTTTCCACTTCTTCTTTGGTCATTTTAGCCTTTTTGGCCAGGGTGAAGGGAGTATCTGCCATCAAACAAGAAGACAGCCGCATGTAGCTATGATGATGTTTGCTAGTTCACCTCACATGCATTAATGTAATAACGTGGTTAGCCTACTCAACGTAAATTACACACGAACAACATTAAGCTACTCACGCAGAGAAGAACGGCTGCTGCTGCATCATCATCCTCATCATTTCTGCTACACTGGCAGGCAGGCCCGGCCCTAACCAATCTGGCGCCCTAGGCAAGATTTTAGGTGGCGCCCCCCTACATCGGCAGTGTAGTGTATGTACTCATAAGAAACCGAATAGCTTTGTCTTTGACCTTTTTTTTTTACTTAAAGAAAGCAAATTCACAATCAGAATAATTAACAAGATAAAAAAAATATATGAATAAATAAATGAATACAAAAAATAAAAAATGAATATATGAAATACAATAAATTTTACATACATAAACACAATAAAACGTGTCAACAAGTTGGATAAAAGAAATTAAAAATACAATATAAATAAGGCAACAGGAACACCGCTTGATGCTGCTGCAAAACTGGTGGGTTGTGCTGCTGAAGTGGAGGCAGCAGCGGTAGATGTGGTAGATGGCCCAGGGGTGGGATTTAGAAACTTCAACAGTGCATCTGAAGAGAGGAGTATGTGACACCACTGAGTATTAAAGTCTAATAATAAAAACATATGATTCCAGGAATAAAATGAAATGATATAATATAAATGAAAAACCAAAGAGATATATGTATGATGTTAACTGATATGCAAATTAGATTAGATTCAATTTATTGTCATCATTACAGTGAAATGCTGAATAGCAGAATGCAAAGTAACAGTATAATATCATATGAGAATGTTATGTTATGATTATCTTTGACCGAATCACAGCAGTGCTCATATTAAAAAAACAGCATTCCCTCTCATGTGATATTGCTTAATTAACATTAATGATGTGCGCTTTAACAACTAGGCTTACAACTATAATATATACAGGGGTGGAAAAGTGACTATTACCTGCAGGGTAAACGTTAGCTAACCAGAAGGCAATAACAATGTAAACAAAAAACACCTGCTTAAAAGATGAATACAAATGAGGAATGGTGGGAATACTGTAATTACCTAACGTTACATTATTATTTTCCATAACAATTTAGCCCCCTCCACAATATTAACTGACGTTAAAACAGTTAACTAGCTATTTATTGATTAGCAATTAGCGAATCATGTAACATTAGCTTAATGCTAAAAATTTAGGTTACTATCACATTCAGACAAATAATTCCATGTAGGCTAACGTTACCTACCTCTGTCTTTTTCTCGTTTCTCCTCCTCTTCTTTTCTCTTTTTTCTTCCCTGGGCACCTGACAGTTTTGGCCGTTTTGACATCTTGTGTTGATTTTTTGATGTGGTGACGTCCAAAAGGAACCATGATACGGGAAGGGAGGGGGCGCACCGTGCGGGGAGGGGGGGGGCGTAATGTTGTAACAAATAATATTTCTATTAAATAAGCTTTACTTTGCATTTTAATTAACGTGGGATTATTTTTTGTATTTAGAAATAATAGTACCAACTTTTCTTTTTTTTTCAACATTTGTGGCACTGGCGTGGCGCCCCCTGATGGACGGCGCCCTTAGCGTTTGCCTATACGGCCTATGCCACGGGCCGGCCCTGCTGGCAGGGCTAGGGGCCAGGACTCTCCTCTTCGGGTTTTTGGATCTGGATGTTTACGCCATTGCTCTGTCTGCAGTCTAAACCTAATCCTAACAGTAAACAGTAAGCGTTCTTATGTAGCGCTTTATATAACCTGCCTCATTCACTCATTTACAGAAGCACTTAAAAATCTCTGAACATGGAATGATAGATGTTCTCCAATTCATCAAAGAGCAACTTGTGTTTGAGTATCTTCCCCAAGGATACATTGGCATGCAGACTGGAGCAGCCAGGGTTTGAACCACCAGCCTTCCAGTTAGTAGATGACCTGCTCTACCTATTGGGTAGGAAGTCTTTGATATTTGCTAGAGTTATTTTTTTTTTTCGTCATCTGTTTGCAAAGACTTGTAAGAACAATTCAATGAGTATATAAAAAAATTAGGTCAGGGTTAGTCAGTGATGATGATTTATACCTCAGAGGGTTAACAGTTATCTGTGGGTGAAATGTGCATGTGTAAGGAGCTTGGTGACTTTGTTGGTGGTTTTGCCTAGAGCAAAAAACGCTTCTGGAAGGGATGAGCCATCTTATGAGCTTTTGAAGCTCATAGAGATAATTTGGTTTTAAAGGAAGTCGTATCATTGCTCAGGTCAGTTGCCGGCAGAATGGAAATGGGTTGTTTTTCTAGCTGTCAGACTTGGCGATGAAAACAATTGTTTCAGCCACACAGTACTTCTACAATAAAATGATGTCTATGATGTGTTCTTTTCTCGATAGACAAAAACTTGAAGCAGTTTACATAAATACAATTTTATATCAACTGACCATAAAATAGATAGCACAGTGGCACAACAAGAAGGTCCTGGCTTTGGCCTTTCCGTGCAGGGGTTTGCATGTTTGTGTGGTACTCTGGCTTCCGCTCACAGTCCAGACATGCAGTTATTGGGATTAGGTTAATTTGAAAATGGTGGTAGGTGTGAATGTGAGCATGAATAATCTCTCTGTGTTAGCCGTGTGACAAAGTGGTGACCTGTCCAGGGTCTTATGGCAGCTGGGATAGGCTCCTTGCCCCCCATGACCCTGACTTGGATAAGCAGAAGAGGATGGAATTAAAGTACATCTACATGATGCTCATAATGTCCTTAAAGGGACTTTCTTAATCCATCTATTCTCTTATGCTTATCCAAATCCCCCAAAGGAAGCATTGTTTTACCAGCAGGCATGTTTTCAGATGTCTGCTGCTGTATTTTTTAAAGCCCTGCCCCCATTTCTTCTGGGGACGGGATTTCCTTTTCCCAGGTCACCATAGTAAATAAAAATGCTTCTCAGTGACTTGCCTGGTTAAATAATGAATTACATTAATGTGATGTACTATGTTTTTGTACAAATTGGTCTTGCACAGAAGTACAGCCCCGCTCTAGTTCAACTTCAGTTGATGTCTCTTCAACACAAAACAGATTTTTTGAACATTTTTGGATTATTTGATAGCTTTACTTCATTTTGAAGGTTTTTAGCTAGTTTGGAGATCAGAAATATACAAAAAGTAGCTTTTAAGTACCTTGTATTTTTCATTGATTATATGGTGATTTATGATACAGGGTTTCTTTGAGCATCAGGGATGTTGGCTAGTTGGTAATCCTGGATTCTCTATCCCTCGTTTCACTATACCCGGCTCGCAAACATTATCAGTGGGGTGTGTGATTATTGATCACACGATGAGTTTCTGTTGTTTATTTTGGTATAGATGTCGGTCTGTTAATTAGACTGAGCTCAATGTTTTGATTGTTTTTCCTGTCTTGCTTCTGTGGATCACCTGTGTTTCCTGGAGTCAGTCGGCCATCGGTCTAAATGAAGAGAGTATGACTGACTGGAGCACAAGAGCAGTGAGGCAAATTATAGGAGTGATTTTCTGTAGTCTGTGATACTTTATGAATATATGGATGAACAGTACCAATACTATAGTTACCCACAATCAAAAGGCATGGCAGCAGGAAGAAGGATTACCTTTGAGAAAAACAATCCAGACGAGTAAAAACTCATCATATGTATATCTCGAGATGATGTGCACCATGTCCTCAAAAAGTCTGAAGAAACTGGACAAGTGGAGGACAAAAGAAGAAGTGACGGGACTGAAAACCCATGTACAGCAGATGAACAGCATCTGGAAGTCATGTCCTCAAGAAACAGGAATAAACCAGCAAATAGTAAAGCACAGTTCTGTGCATTTGAACCTGTGGTGTTGTGCATTCATGTCAAAACTGATGGGATTATGAATTCAGAAAAGTACTATCAGAGTTTAATCCACCATGCAATACCATCTGAAAAGTGTCTGATTGGTTAAGCCTTAATTTTTTTCATCAGGGCAATGATCCCAAACACACTGCCAATGCAGAAAAAAAGACCTGGATAGAGGAACTATTCCTGAAGAAACAACAAGAAAGCTGCCTAAGAGAGTTCAGGCTGTGTTGGAGGATAAAGGGCCTCACACCAAATATTAACTAACTAAATTGCGCAAACTCGGTTTTTGCCTCATATACTGTATTTGCATGTTTGCTTAAATGGCTGCACTTATTTTATATTTTTCTTACAAAACATGAAGAGATGACTGGTGGCTCAAGAAGCAAAAAAAAAACTAAATAAATTACTGAGGAGGAGATTCTTTGGCAGGATTGAAAATCATGAAGCCAGCCAACCAGAAGGTGGCGCTATTCCGTCACAACACAGTCAAACTAAAAGCCTGTTTCTAAAAGACCCGGTGAAGAAGACCAGACGCTAAAGACGAGAACGGGAGGACGTGACTGTCTGAGCGAATGAAAATGGCTTTGAGGGCATGTTTGAGGACCAAGCCGGGTTTAACAGGTAGGTTTGGGAGTTTCGGGGGGAGAAAGTCCGAGTTTGTGCGTCTCTATTTCCTCAAAACACACCGAGCCCCTGCTGCCGACGGTGCGCTGCAGAAACTGGAGCAAAGGTCGCAGCGCTTGTCTCTTTATGTCGGTGTGTGCAGCTCCACTCACCCACAACACGGGAGCTGAGAGCGAATACGAGGCTGAACGTGTAAAGAAGCGTGTGTTTGTTATGTGCTGCATGCCAGCTGTTAGCTTTAGCTGTCTGTCACAGAGGCTCCGGAAACAAAAGCTCATGAGAAACTGTTTTTCTGTTCATTAGCGAAAGAAAAAAATGTTTTCGTGCATCATTTCAACTTGGATCTCTTCAAACTATTAACACGACTGCACATTGATACGTATTATATCAAGTTCTATAATAAGTATGCTACATGGCTGTTTCCTGTCTTTTGAATGTGTGTGTTGCTGCTTTGTGACCGATGACTTTGAACTGAGCCAGTGTGCTGTGTTCCTGTGCAGCTCTTCTGTCCCAGCTCTCCTGCAGCGGTCATGCTGCTGCTCGCAGGGCTCCTGCGCTTGTTGCTCAGCGGAGCAGCAGCTCCACCTCACAGAAGATCAAAGTGGATTTTGACCAGAGCTCAGGTGAGCATTTTGCTAATACGACTGTGCAGGTGAAAGGATGCTTTGTAAATGAGACATGAAGTACAACTGTGAGTGAGTTGTTCTAAATATGTAGGGGAAGGTCATGTAAATACAGATGTGTGGAAAATTCAGCTGGCTCTGCCTGTAAGTCTCTTGTCCCACAGACATTAACTCCCCCTGTTTAACTCCAGCTGGCACATGAGGCAGTTCTCCAGCTGTAGCATGTTCAGCTCGGAGCTGAGCGAGCACCACGATCACCACGATCACCAGGGGGAGTTGGAGTCCGTCTGCTGGACTAGAAGAAGCCAAATTACATCAAGGGCAGCCACAACAGAAATACCTGTGAATCACCAAAGCTGCATTGTAATGAAATTAAATAAAAGTTATTGTCCAGCATAAAAGGAGCATTTTTAAAAGCTGAGGCGCGTAGCAAGCTTAGAGCAGCGTGATGGATAATGCAAACCCAGCAAAAAAGCAACTGTGTGAATATTTAAAACAACAGTTGATGCTCAAGGCTATTAACCAACCCAGGGAGGTGTAATACACTTCGATAAAATCTTCTTCTCCATCAGAAAAACAATGTTAGTATATTTATTATGCTATAATAAATATCATATTACTCGCCTCCCAGTCTGACTGCGAGGAGACAGAGGGGGGAGGGGCAAAAAAACCTGGCAAATCAAATATGTGGATCTGGTGCTGCGATGACTGACTGAGCCCATAAAGTCATCAGGAAAGTGTTTACTGAGGCTAGGAGCTTCTCCCACACTTTTATAGGGCTGTGTCATTGATATTGATGTCCGCAGTGCCGTGTAGAGTGAAATCCAATAACGTGGGCGATTAAAGTAGAAAAGAATTTATCAGCGTGGTGGCCCCCAAAGCCCCTCCTCTCACCACATCCAGAGCAGAGCCAAGCCTCTGGGAGACCGCTGAGGTGAGTTTCTCACATCACTGTCAGTCCAATTAAAGTGTTAAAGCACCTTAGCGGGTGGATACACCCGTATGAATCAATATCCTCTCACCCCATTGACTTAATTAGTCGGATGCAAAGTGCAGCAGGCCGGCGATCGCTCAGGTTGTTTGTCTTTCCTCTCAGGGATCACTAATTTGAGTTTAATCCAGTGTGACCTCAGCTGCCATCATCAGCAGACACAAAGCATGCAAAATCTCCATCGCAGGTTTCCTGGCGCAGCAATCACTGCAGCATTCAAGTGAATGATCATGGCCTCTGTCTCTGCAGGTGTGGCAGTGATGCACATGCAGAGTCCTCCTGTCAACAGTCTTAGTTTAGAGTTTCTCACTGATGTCTGCATTGCTCTTGAGAAGCTGGAGATGGACAAGAGCTGCAGAGGCCTCGTCGTCACCTCGGTACAGTTAAAGCAGCTTTGTGCAGATGGACTAACATCTGTGTTACAGTGAAGTCTTTCATGTTTACAGTTCCACAGCTGAAGTTTGAACATGCTAAGTATAATGACAGTTTATCCAGCGGGTTTAGCTTCTGGATGTGTTTTACCCTGAAATCCAGAGCCAGCCCAAGGTGTTCTCAGCCGGGCTGGACATCTTGGACATGTATGGGAAGAGTCCAGAGCACTGTGCGGAGTTCTGGAAAGCTGTGCAAGAGATGTGGCTCAAGTTCTATGGCTCCAACATGATCACTATAGCAGCAGTCAATGTACGTATAGAACAACGCAGCACCTACCTCCACACTGTCTGCACCTCACACAAGGACAGAGTGGTGCATTCTGGGGGGCAAACACGCTGAAATAAGCTTGCGGGCTTCTCGTTACTCGTCACCCAGGGCTCCAGTCCTGCAGGAGGCTGCCTGCTGTCGATGACATGTGACTACAGAATAATGGCGGATAACCCTCGTTACAGCATCGGTCTCAATGAGACCAAGCTCGGCATTGTAGCACCTTTTTGGTAAGAAATTACACCAACACTAATTACAATAATAATTGATAGTACCAGCAGCAAGGTAGAAACACAGTTTACATGCATTAGTCTCATTTAAGCTCAGTGAATGCGAGAGGTTTGCAGTTAGCTTCTTCTTGCATGGTTCTCCTGCGCTGTAACGCCGCTGCTCATGTTGTGGAGATAAAAACAAAGAACTCATTTCAGTCTCACTGCGGTTCATCTTTTTGAATCGGGGTTTGTATAATTTTGTGCCAAAGCACCTAAAACCAATACAACTTCTCAGTTTAAAAACTGTTTTATTAACATTTCACACCCATCTTTGTTTTGTCTTGTCACTGTAAAACTGCTCCTGCAGGTTTAAGGACACAATGGTAAACACAGTCGGACATCGGGCCACAGAGATGGCCCTACAGTTGGGGCTGCTCTACAGCCCTGCAGAGGCCTTGAAGATAGGATTGGTGGACCAGCTGGTGCATGAAGACCAGGTCCTCACTACAGCCACAGAGACCATGACCAAGTGGTTGGCTATTCCAGGTATACTAAACATCAGTTATACTTGTCATTTTTTCCACCTGTGGTGCTGCAACTTGGTCTGCACAATATGTTCATGTGTATGTCAGGTTATTGCTGCCAAAAAGATTCACCTGAGTCAAGATTTCTAATCTTGTTTCTATTCAAGATAAAGTAAAAAGTCTGACAGCTCTTTGGTCATTTGACCACATTTTGAAGTCAAGGTAAAAATGTCTCCGTCTGTCCTCTTCGCTGCTGTGCTGCTCATATGTGTCATAATCAACACAGGAGAACCTAGAACAAAGTTTAATCTGTCGTCCTATTATCTCAATGCTGCTGTGGGTTTTTTTCAGTCAAACAGATGTTAGATGGAAATGTGTGATCCCCTCTGTAAAATCAGACGTTTTGGCACGTTGAGGTTTTGGAGTATTCAGGTGGTTAATTCCACGGTCTTCACAAGGTCGAACTACAACACTCTACAACAAACAAAACGAGCTACATGTCTGAGACTACAGGCTCAGTTAGCATGTTAGCACTTGTCAACATTTCAAGACCAGACAAGCATGACTCATTTGACACCAAAGCGGAAACGTTTGAACATAATGTTGCATGGTGCAGTCAGTGAGTCGATCATAAGCACGTCATGCATCTATCCAATATCGAAAGCTTTGCCCAAATTGTGCCACGATCCCTTCACAGCAGCCAACCTACAACAGACGTGCTGGAAATGAAAAGAATCGAGGTTTTGCAGTGGCCCCGTCAAAGTCCAGACGTCAGCTGGATTGAAATGCTGCGACCTTATGAAAGAATTCTCCCCAAACCTCAATGAGCTGGAGTCGCACTATAAAGACAAACTGGCCAAAACTCCTCCGACGATGTGAGACTGAAAGTCGTGCAGTCAATAACGACTTTATTGCTGTTCAAGGTAGTTCTGCAGTCTACTGCATCATGGGGAGTAAAACCAGGGTTCCTGCACACTATCAAAGACAAGGAAATGATGTTTTATTTAAAGTAGATTTATTTGTGTAGCTCAGGTGGTGGAGCAGGTCATCCACTGATCGGAAGGTTGGTGGCTCGACTCCTGGCTTCCCCTGGTCTATGTGCCAAATATCCTTGGGCAGGGATAGCTCAGTAGGTAAAGTGGTCGCCCCATGATCGGAAGGTCGGCGGTTCGAATCCACTTAACGGCTACCCTGAGGTACCCCTGAGCAAGGTACCATCCCTACACACTGCTCCCCGGGCGCCTGCTTAGTGGGCTGCCCACTGCTTCACTGAGTGAATGGGTCAAATGCAGAGAAAAACAAGTAATTTCCCCATGGGGATCAATAAAGTATCCATTATTATTATTATTATTATTATACTAACCCCAAATTGCTCTGAATGTGTGTGAACATTAGCTATGAAGCACTTAGAAAGATGTGCTTGTGCGAATGGGTGATTGCACAAGTTGTGTAAAGTGCTTTGAGCGCTCAGATGAGTAGAAACGCGCTACATAAGAACCAGTCCATTTACCATTTGGGTAATAAAATTGCAGGTAACATTTCCAAGGCAGGTAGGAAAAAAATGAGCTGCTATCAGTGTATGTTTGTTTTAAGGTGAGGTGGCACGAACCCGCATGTAGGGAGATGTAACCTCGTACCTCAGAAGTGTCGATATGGGTGTATTTCCATCTGTACAGCAGTATTTAGTACATCCTGGTACTTGGCAGGATGTGCAGGAGGCAGAGAAAGAGCATAAGCTTTCAGCACCTGTTAGAAATGTCACTTTCCCACATAAGAAATAAAAGGTGCTCCACAATAGTGCTGCAATTGAATATATTTTGCAATGAATTGAAGCCCATGTCAGTATTCATAGAAGAAATTGTATATGAATGCACAGCTTCCTTACATGTGCATTTGTTTCATTTGCAGATCACGCCAGACAGCTCACAAAGTCCATGATGAGGAAGCCAACCATAGACAAGCTGGCGGCTAACAGAGAGGCTGATGTCAATAACTTTGTCAAGTTCATCACCAAGGACTCTATTCAGAAGTCCCTGGGGATGTATCTGGAGATGCTTAAGAGAAGAAAGGCTTAGAGAGGGGAAACATGTTTGCACACTTTGTAGCACCAGCTACAGATGTGATCTGACATCAGGCAGTGAGCAGTCTACATGTTTGGGGGATAAAACCCAGCATTTACCCCTCAAGGTGTTAATAAAAACACTCGAGGTTAGGGTGTGACTTTTTGTTTTGGTTTGAAGAGCCGTACACTCGGGCAACCTGCCGAGCCTTCTCCATCACTCAGCATTACCTGCAGTATGCTTACGCGAGCAAACTGCTAATTGTTGCAAAAGAGTCTCACATATGAAGGACTAACAGCAAATCTGACCTTTAGTGCATCTAAATGTGGCAAAGCCTTTGTCATCTCTAACAAATGTTTGGTTTTTACTGTGAAATATCCAAATAAATGTCTGGATTCATACATTAAATGGATTAAAGCGTGTGGTTCTCATTCATTATCTCTGTAACTCAGACGTCTCTACATTCAAATGACAGTGGAGAATGTTAAAAATTCAGCGGACAACCAAATCAAAATGAATCTTGCATTCTTATAACAAGGAGCATTTTTCATTCTTTGTATGTTTGTGTTTTGGACAATTGAATCAATATACGACACTTCAAAAGGACCTGAGTGTCAGCGCAACACAATCGGCTAAACTTCAGGTGTGCAGTGTCTCCACACTTTTCACTGTCACGTCCTGTGTGTGACAGACATGAATGACCTCTGCTGTGGTGCTCCCTGTTTTCTTTGAGCACTACATTTACACATTTAAGAGTATTACCCTCAAATGTGTTTGGATTTGTCAATGTGTGAGTCGTCTACTAAGCCTAAAGCTACAAGTCACTAATGTGACTCCTGGAAAAGTAAATGTTCTTTCATGTAAAGAGATGAAATCAGCACGTGTATTCACTTTAATATTACATTCTCGGGGGGGAGGCTAAGTATTTTGCAGCAGCTTGGTATTGAACTGCAAACCTTCCAATTAGTAGAACTGAACTACAGCAACCCCAACTCAACTGTTCAGCCAGGACAAGCAGTGCTTGTCTAGTCAGTTATACCAAAGCATAAGTGATGTGCTTCTACATCACTGCCATCTTGAGGCTGCAGTCAGCTATCGTCTCTCCAAGCACACTTCTCTTGGACGCTATTAGAAACTCTAGTGTCTCTATTTCCCAGGCGTCTTTAGCTTTTTGTATGCAGACAACCTGATTTTCCATTTCAGTGTTTAAAAATCACAGGTTAACATATGTGGTGAACACATTTCAGCTTTACAGGAGTAACTGAGATGACTGAAAATAATCTTTAATGAATACATTGTTTCTTCTTTTGTGTAGGGGAGACCGGGGATAGTTGTAACGTGGGTCAGTTGTAACACTTCCAGTTTCTCCAATCAGGGCTAAGTTTCAAATGATGTGACTCATCCTGTGCATGCCCAACTCAGTTCTGCTATCACATGTGAAAAATCAGCACATTTTGTCAAACACAGACAATTTAACATGAAAAAAAGTAATTTGTATGCCAAAAAGTAAGTTTTTCTACTTTATTTCAATTTCTAATAGCATTATCTGCTTTGCAGTTAAACTCATCAAACTTAAATTGTGTTATTTGTATGTCTATGGGGATATATTCTGTGTAGGTCTTTAGTGCTAATGTTTTAGCCGTTGGCTGTAATGTTAGCTAGTTCATGGCTATAGGAGTCTGGGTCAGTTGTAACAGCAACAGTCTGGGTCAGTTGTAACAATAATGCAGATGTTACAACTTACCACACTATTACTTTAACTTATATTAAACAAGTTGGGGCAACGACATCAGCAGAGAGAGGTTCACTGGTCGCATTTGTATATGTGGTTAATGCCATTGGCAACACAATTCCTCCACTGTTTGTGTTCCCACACATACATTATGCTGACCACTGTGTCAGAGATGGACCAGCAGGAAGTACTGGTAGTGGAAATAAATCAGGATGGGTGCAAGAAACAGATTTCCTCATTGTAATGGTGGGCGGTACTAACCAGTCCTCATGAAGAACAGTGCTCTTTAATGAATTCAGCACAGACTAACATCCAAGGGATAGCAGTGACACACATCGGCTATCAGCTAGCCACCTAACTGTATTCTATCTCTTTCTATTCTCTAAACCTTTTCCGGCTCCGCTTTACCTCTTATTTTGCGACACCACCCTCTAGTGGTGCAATATGATATAAACATTACGGAACACAACACTCATCTTTCTGAAGCACTTTGCAAACCACACCAAGGTAAGCCATGATAAAAAGTAATGGAATTGCGATGCTGGTGCACAGCTACATTTTTTCAGCTTCATTGTTATGTTCAAAGTTGGTGCAAGAGTTGTAGGTTATAATGCCCACTGAGCCAATGAGGCCAAACTCAAGGAAGACCAACCAAAATTAATGAAATATTCAGTTGCAGAAAATTCCATAATTTGTCTTTTTTGGGGGGTTGGAATATGTTCAAAAGTTAGATTTCTGCATTCTGTCACACACACACACACACACACACACACACACACACACATACACACACACAGCTACATAAATGGCTCTAAGTGCATTCATGTGTTGAATAAAAAAAGATTACATGTTAATGTTTTGTCAGTACGCTTATTTCATTGTGTTACATTTCACCCCAGGATATGTTACAACTAACCCAGACTATGGGGTTAATTGTAACATTTCACTCTTCGTGTTTGAGACCATACCATGTAATGGGTAATTGTGCTGCAGAGAAAATAGCTGCACTATTTAATAGCAGAGACATGTAAATACTTTGCATTACATTTTGAATCCACTACCTTAAAAGAGCTCCAATTTACAGACAGAAATGTCAAAGATGTGACAACTATCCCCGGTCTCCCCTACAGATGTATTACTCTACCGCTCTTTTATGTTTTTTCAACATTTTTGGCTCAGTTTTGCAGGTTAGTGTTTTGCTGTGTGTCTGAGCTGTTTTGGGAAATTAATTAAAAAACTTTAGTAACTCAAAACTCTGAAGACATTTAAGCAGACAAAAGAAGTGAAATAAAATACAAACGCGTTATTAAAGGTTTCCAAATCAACAAAGGGTCTCAGTAAATGTTCCAGACAAATGTGCTCCACTGCAACAAGAAGCCGAATTCTTTACAACACACAAGTTTTCAGTGAAATTCTTTTAGTGGCTTTATTGTGCATTTGCATTTCATGAAGCTGTGGCTGACAGTAGTCCCCAACTGAATGATCATTGTGCTGGCTGCAGATTGAGCACGATGTGTGGAAAGCTTGTGGAAGTCACGGTTCAAGCAACGTGAGCCTAACCGCTCAGCTTCACCTCCACGGGGAAGTGGTCGCTGACAGCCAACGCCTGAGAGACAGAGAAACCGTTCTTTTAGTGGCTCACAGTTTGTGCTGCAGACGGCTTCAGTTTCCACAGGTTTCTTTCCAGTGCTGAAAAACTCAACGTGCCTGCATGGTAATGCCATCACTACAGTATACACTGCATTATGATTTTGTTTGCATCTCTGCGGTCGTTACTACAGCCACTGCTTTACAAAGTTGCTCGATTTTCTGTAGCTCAAAGCTGATATTAAAAAAGCAAAAGTGCTTTAAAACTGCATGATTTCTGATGGGGCGACTGCTTTGCCCTTTGTGTAGAATGCCTCTCTTCTGATTGGAGCTCAGTAAACATTTTGCTGACGAGTCTATGGTCTCAGTTGCAGTGAATACAGCATTATGTTAACTTTTTATATTGACGTTTCCATTAGTGTCAGCGGGGAATGAGGCAGGTTGTGCTTTTTAGTTCAAATGAATTCTTACAGAGATAAGGATTGAAATTCATCTGTTACCAGATCTTGTTTGAGATTCAGGTCCGTCATGTAGTTATACACCTTCGCACTATCTTTCACCACTCCTCTCATCATGTCCGCAGTGACCACAATCCTGCAAACACAGAAAGATGATTAGAGTTTAGAGTTTGCGTGCACACATCAGAACGACCTGCCACAATCTGTCTACCTGTCGTAAGGGCAGACAGTTTGCGACACGGTAGTGTCGGCCGCATCAGTGATCAGCCAATGGAAAGTCTTGTCAGTGAAGATGCGGATCTGCTGCCAGTCAGACCCGGACACATAACTACAGCCTGCGTTGAAGTCACCCAGCAGCACGATGTCCTGCAGGGAGAGTAGTGTGAGTCGCATTTACCGAATGTGTGTTTTTCCACCAAATAAATGATTTTTACTTGTAGGCTGTAAATACATCATTGTTCCAGCGAGCGCGGACATCTGCCACCACGTCATAGAGAGCATTTAGCTCCCGAACAGCTGATTCTGGGGAGGTGTGCTGAGGGATCAGAGTAAAGTCTCTCACAGCTACAGAAGAGAAGGGAACGAAGGAGTGTTGACAGTGACGGAGGCGCTTACACCGCATGAGAATGATAAAGGACTAGTGACTAACATGTCTCAGGAACTACCACGCACAAATGTTTGAATGAGGATCCACATCATTATCAGTGTGATGCAGAAACAGCTGTATAACTCGAGCCACAGCACCTACCAGTGTGTTTGGAGGAGAACATTACGACAAACGGCTCCCTGCTAAAGGCGTCTTGTCCAGTTTCCTCCGGGCCGTCGTCATAGGTGTAGCTTTTTGCCACCGATACCAGCGCCTCCCTGTGGAGAAAATCACCACCTTTTCATTTGCTGCCAGTGTGTACTTCATTTTTAAACATGTCCAGTTGCTTCTCGGGACAAATTTATTGTAGTTCTGCTTTTCCCCTTTTTTTAAATCACTTCTTCTGAATTCTGAGTGTGTATAAGATGTATGTTTATGCCAGAACAAAGACGGAGGATTTGCCGTTAAATTACTTCAAACATGCCTCAAACACTACAAACATGCTGGAAATATAAATTTTTAATCAAGTTGTTTTGAATGGTTATTTGAGAAACTTATGGGAGGTTCTTTAACCCTCTGAGGTCTAAGTGATGATGATCCAACACCAATCCTGACTTTAACCCCGGGCAACGTGAACAAGTCATTTTTATTTTTGTTAAATTGTTTGGCTTTAAGAAACAAAGAAAACAATCAAACTATTCACATTCTGCCATGAAAAAGACTTTTTCCCTTTCTACAAAATACATATTTAGAGCAAGAACTAAAAATGCTTTTTACACGGCATCACTGCAACGAACCATGTTTTGTTGCAAACAGCCGCCCCTCCCTGAGCCTGACTCTGCCGGAGGTTTCTTCCTGTCAAAAGGGAGTTTTTCCTTCCCACTGTTGCCAAAGTGCTGCTCATAGGGGTCATTTGATTGTTGGGTTTTTCTCTGTATGTGTTATTGTAGGGTCTACCTGACAGTATAAAGCGCCTTGAGGCGACTCTTGTTGTGATTTGGCGCTGTGTAAATAAAATTGAACTGAATAAATATCATTTCACTGTGTGTAGAGTAGAGACTTATTTTTTTCATCGTGGTGCACCTGTAAAGGAAGAGATATCGCTCTTTATAGGTGCTCGCACCGAGAGGCTCGCTGACGATGTATTTGTACTGAGGAGAATCTCTGGGGGGAAACAAACACACACTTTTATGTTTCCATACGTTTGCATTTCATGCTCAGTGTTACTCTGAATGTTCCATGTTCGGTGTGTGGACTCACTTGTTGACGTACTCCATGAGTTTTTGGGTTGCTGAGAGATCACTGTCTCTGACCTCTTGGATCAGAATGACGTCATAGCGTTGGACAATCTGCAAAACACAAATAAAAAATGAAAATGAATCAGCTGATTGTCCATCTTGCAACATCACGTTTGTTTATATTTTACCTTGCACGAAAAAATTCATGTGTTAAGCTTTAGATTGTAAAGGCAACGCTACAGCTGTTGCACATCCAGTTATTTCATTGATCATTCCTTAAGCATAGAGGTGGGAATATTCTGGGAATATTCAGGTTTACTTCTGCAACAGGCCAAATCATCCAAAGCATTTCTCAAAATTCAGTTCAAACTATTTCAAAACGCACACACAAGATAACACTTCTGGATTGGTTTTGAAAGCACTCTGACCCAAATTGCATTACAAATGGGTGGATGTAAACATTTTGTACAAACTGTCATATCTACCAAAGAGGGAAAAGTCCCAGACCTTGGTAATGATGTTCATCAGAGTGGTGTTGGAGGCTTTGGTGTCTCCGAAGGATTTGATGTTAAAGGCTCCCAGCAGCAGCGAGTTAGAGAGATGCAGCAAGGTCAGAAAAAGCCCCAAAGTGCCCACCAAATGCATCCTACACCAAACAGGTCACATGTTAAAAATGACTTAGAAATCACATGAAACACTGACGCTTACAAATGATTTCATATTTATTTTACACGTATGTAAGCTAATGACTTCCCAGGTTATCAGGTTAATAATTTTCAGGTCCTGTGCATTAAAAACCGATTTGCAGGCTGAAGTAAGGCCTTTCCTTTCACTCCATATTTCTCTGTCATAAAGTCCAGTTTAACATGGAGTTTAGTCCAAAACAAAGCGGCTCATGTTCCACCATCTGCTGAGAGCTCATGACATGAGAGTGAGAGACCAAACACCTGCTCCTCTGGATGTATTTTTGGCAGTTTATCTAACATGCTATTTAGCGCGTCGCTATTTGCAGCATGTTGCAAGGCTTGGTAAAATATTATCCTTTTAGGACAATATATTACTCTGTTGCCCTGGTTACACCGTCCTGGAGCTGTTGTGGAAGACCAAAGGTTGCCAAATATGGAAACAGAGAGCTGCATTTATACTGTGATGGTTTGCATGTGCTGCTGAAATGTGTTTGTAAACGCACAATTACTGCAGGAAAAATGCACAAAAGTTACTGTAATGCTGCTGTAGCCTGAAACATCCACTCTAAACAAGAAACTGGCTCACAGTATTGCACCGAATACAGCTCAGATGTTTTTGTAGCGAGTGAGAGGTCCATACCTGCTCCTGTATGTCTGCACGGTGGAGACGCCTGAACTCGTGAATCTTCTGAAAGCTCCTGAAAAGCTTCTGAGCAGAATGGCGACCAGTGTCTCTTTTGAGGTTTTTATCTACCTGCAGGCGCATGTGACTGCAGGGTGCTGGGGAGGAGTACAGAGAAAAGGTGTGTTGTGGATGGGGTACAGATTTCAGGCTTTCAGGTTCTCACATCCCAAGATTGCAGTGCAACAAGGATAACGTTGCAACCTCAAATTCTTTTCTGCTCGTCATACAATAAAAACACTTCAGCATTGTTTTAACTTGCTGTTGTCCTGTTTGGCATTTGTGTGAAGTTCTGTCACACTTCACAAATGAACTCAGAATGAGTGTCGCAGTGTTGGGATGACCTTAAACTTTGGCAAAATCCTTACGGAAACTGAAGAAATTCCTTCAAGCAGTTTGAAAGATGCCTTGTTCATGAGAGCAGGGACAGACAAAACATAATATCTACTCTAGGTCTGCTCCAGCAGAGACACGTAACAGTCATTAGCAATAACAACAGTAATATTGCTACAGCCTTGTTAAACTATCATCTGTCCCAGTGTTATATCTTGAAATCAGACCTTCAAAAACCTTCCGATAGGCTGATACAACACAAGTATGCCACCATCTCCACCTTATTGGTCAGAAAGTTTTTCTTCCCAGTTGTAGCTGAACAAACAGAACCCATTCACTTACAATGCATTCAAGCTTGACAACACAATAATACACTTTAGTGAAGTTTCATAAAAGTGCTCATACTTACAGCATGTTACAGTTGTCATGTTACTGATGAGGGTTAAGCTCTATGTTTTTAACATTGTAATCAGATCTGCCAGGTCGGTGCTTAGACATATACCGGTGTCCACTACACCCAGCCTCCTGACTCTTTCTTTACTGCCAGCTGTCGAGAATCTGATGCCTCAGCAAATACTGAATAAATTTCGGTGCCACCGCTGCTGTCCACATTCATGCTCCCGTCAGGGTAAACCATAGTTTCCCAAACTTTCCATGTATTTTAAACTTGAGAATCCAAGTGAAGCCAAGATGTTTGCTGACTATTAGTCTTGTTTATGAAGTAGACAAACGAATTTTGTGTAGAAAGGATGAGGGCTCAGTGTGCGCGTGAGGAAAGCTTGCACGAGAGGAAATCTCCACTGGGACATGGAAAACTACCACATACTGACCTAAAGAGCAACGAGTACAGAGGGAGAAACAGCAGGAAGTGCAGCTTAACCACAGATTTGTAGCCACTCTTGCAGTTTAAACCAAAGACCAACAGAGAGTTGCACTAGGGCCAAAGTAGCAGGATCATTTTCTGTATTTGACTTTTGGTTATATGCACATGTGACCTGATGGGGACTGCAGATGTGCAGTATCTGCACCTTGTATTTTTCTCTAACATCCATAAACATGCACACTCTGGTAAAACTAATTAAAGTTAAATACTTCTTTGTAAGATGTTTAATAAAGAATGATAAAATGGAAAAGTGCCATGTGTGTAGCTAAAAATAAGCCCCAGAGCGAACGGCAAGGCTGCAGTCTGGGAACCGGCGGGGCGGTCACCGCTGGGATGTGCTTATCAGAGTGTGGAAAGTTGTGGACTTTAAAGTGTTGAACTTTGATGGATAACCAGTCGTGTCTCAGATCAAACGTGCAGAATAAAATCTTTGCCATAACTGTTGGCATGAGAGTGATGCTCATTATCCCTTCTGGCAACATTTTGAATAGCACCATCTGGTCAAGCAAGGCCATGTGACACACTGAGCTCGTGATACTGGTTTTGGGCGGCAGTGATACGGACACTACTGGACTGAAACTGGTTTGAGAGTCTGCTAAAACGACAGCATGTAAGGACACAATGACTGTGTTTTAGTAAGTGTTTACCTGTTTTACTAAATGTACTTAAGAACTGCTGAGACCGTTTATAAACCTGTGTTTAAATTTCAAGAAAAGAATGATGCATTTGCATTTCTGTATTAATAGTTGGAACCGAGGAGGAAATATGAATATGAATGCAGCTGCATCGTTTTTTGCATTCATGATGTCGTTTTATTCAAATCAGTTTGTGTTAAATGCCCCAGACAACAAATCTGTTGTCGGTTTAATTTCAGAAAGGATGGCGCCACATCATGTGATCATTACAGCATATGTACAGATCTAAATGCATTTCATGTCCTATTATAGTTTTATTCACTTCAGATTAGCATCAAAGTTGTAGCCGCGTCTTTGCCCATTATGAGCCATAAAGTTGGACACTGTTGGAGACTGTTCTGCTGGTGATAAATGAAACGAGACGATCGTTTAAAAGGATTTTATTTTGAAATCTAACACCCATGTAGAGCTAACATTGATCGTAATAACATCGTAATAACATCGTAATAACATCGTAATAACATCGTAATAACATCGTAATAACATCGTAAAAAAATTTTATAGTTTGTGTAAACCCAACAGAAACCATGTTGTCCCAAAACGCTGCGTTTGTGTCCCATATGTAACACCGTGTATTATCCAACTTATTTCACATGGTTTAACTTGAACTTTAAAAACTACAATAAAGTTTTGCTGTATTACCAGTAACAAATCTTTTATATACACATTAGCTTGTTTAAAAAAACTGACTGAATTACCTCTAAACTGGTTCTAGGCTTTGTCACACTGGTCGCACTGGTGCGTGTCCATGGTCAGTAAGCGTAGAGTTGACTTAAGCTCGAGTTTGTGTAAACTGAACTGCTGCACCGATCACGTATCAGCGTCTGTTGGCGTGTTTCTGGGGTCGCTGGCTGGAGGCTTTCCCAGAAAGGTCACATGCGGCGCCAGCTTGTGTGTCGCCAAGCTCGACTTCAAAGCAAAAGCCCTCCCACACTGGTCACACTTGTGTGCTTTAACTCCACTGTGGACCAGTTTGTGTCTCTTTAAGTTGCTCTGATGATTAAAAGCCTTTCCGCACTCCTCACATGTGTGGGGTTTTTCTCCGCTGTGGACCATCTCATGGATTTTTAAGTAGCTCATCTGAGCAAAAGCCTTCCCACACTGGCTACATGCGTATGGTTTGACTCCTCTGTGCAGGTGCTGATGAGTTCTCAAGTTGCCCATCAAACTAAATGTCTTTCCGCACTCCTCACATGTGTGGGGTTTTTCTCCGCTGTGGACCATCTCATGGATTTTTAAGTATCTCATCTGAGTAAAAGCCTTCTCACACTGGCTACATGCGTATGGTTTGACTCCTCTGTGTAGGCGCTGATGAGTTCTCAAGTTGCCCATCAAACTAAATGTCTTTCCACACTGGTGGCACATGTGTGGTTTGACGCCGCTGTGGCTGAGGTGATGTGTTTTTAAGTTGCCTTTCCGATTAAAAGTCTTTCCACACTGGTCACAACTGAAGGGCTTTTCCCCACTGTGGATGCGCTGGTGTCTTCTGAGGTGACACGGGGCATGAAACTTCTTGTTACACTGATCACACCTGTAGTGCTCAAGTAAGTTTGCACTTGAGTGAGCATCTTCAGCCAACTGAGAGCACTGAGGTGTTGGGCTCTCTTTGGCGTCTTGTTCCTACAGCAACAAAGACACAGGCAGGGAGTCAGAAGCTTAATAAGTGTTTGAGTTAAATCTTGTTTTGTCGTGCCGGCCTCTCTGCTTCGATAAGAAACATGTTTGTTGGATGATGCCCATAATAGTAACCTGTTGTGTTGTAAATTGTTTGGGTGCGTTTTGGAAAAGAAAGACTGTATTATTGCATAAAATACATTTAAACAAGTGCATCGCTGATTGCATCTTGTGGACATCGGTTCTACCAGCTGATTGCCCTGCTCAGTCTTTACGCCCGACCCAACGAGGGACAATCAAATGCAGAGGGGACAGTGCGACTTCACCCGTGCACTTGCACCTCTTGCACACAGTCCTCATTTACAAAGTGCTCTGCAAATCACCCCGTCCCTGTTACAGTGCAGCGAGCCAAAAATGAACCATTTAGTCCTTGGTGTAAGACCAGGGGTGTCGAACTCCAGGCCTCGAGGGCCGGTGTCCTGCAGGTTTTAGATCTCACCCTGGGTCAGCACACCTGAATCAATTGATTAGTTCGTTACCAGGAGAACTGGAAGTCATTTAACCATTTAAATCAGCTGTGTTGGAAATAAGGAAAGGTCTAAGAGGTTGAAGCCTTCGTCTTTCCATTTACTATTTTCTTTTCTTAACATGCATTTTGTTTCTCATGTTCTGGAAAACTGTAAATAATTACTAAAGGGTGGTAGTTAACAATAATCATAATGATATAATGACAATAAATGTTGATCATTCATGAAAGTTGTACTGATAGACTTTTCACGTTTCCTAAAAGCAGCTCGGCCTTGGTTTGCACGGCACTTCCAGATGTGTTTATAAACTACGAACAATTTCACGTATAAAAGTCTGTAAAATGTTCGGACTCATGATTTATAAAAACGATGTTTTTCTCACCGTGTGTGAAGAAAACATTTTCTTCTTTCCAAGATGGCCGACTACGTTCCTCCGTCAGACTGCTCGACCCACCAACACCTGCCAGGAAAGAGCTTTATTAGGCTCCGGAGCCGAAATGCACATTAAAGTCACTTTACATCCAGATGACTTAGACCGTCCTAAGATAATAAACTTTTAGCCTGGTCTAGATTAAACTGAGCTGATGGCAAGACGGAGGATCAGAGGACTTGAAGCTTTAAATAATCCCTCAAGGAGACAGGTCTAACCTTTCCTTTGAAATATCTCTGAGGTAGCATGGACAACATACACGTGCAGATGAGAAATGACACCCTGATTCAATCATTCCCTCTCTGTAAACACTTTAACTGGGAAGCCAAGCTAAAGGTTAAATGATCAGCGGCTGTAGGTTTAGCTGTGCTCGTATGCCCGGACAATACAAATATATAAATAAAGAACTGCACACAAACACAATTACACTACTTGATCTGTTACAATCGAGCGACATTACTTGTCAGCATCTGGAATCATGGAACTCTTTGGTCACGGTGAAGGAACAGTGTGCAGGCCTGTTTTTAAAATGAGGTTTTTCACCAAGCATCCTGATGGGCTCTTCCCAAGAGTTAGTGGACAGATAGTTGGAGGTCATGTTCCCAACAAGCAGCAACTGGTGCCGAGGATGAAAGGAACCATGAATGTGCTCAAAGCTAGATTGCGAAACCGCGATATCAGAAACACATCCTGCATGTGCTGAACTTGCTTTCTAGCAAAGCACCCTGGTTTGCAGTGTCCCAGGTGCAGGCCAGCACTGAGGATTGTTCTCCAGTCACTGTACACACAGTTTAAGGGAGGACAGCAGTTCCTACTTTGAAGGTAAACCTTAAATGATCAGCAGCCATGAGTTTAGTTGTGCTCGTACAAGTTATTGTCTCCAGTGTCTCTGCGGGTCCCTAACACTCCCTCACAAACACACCTGAGCTGGGAACATACCTGAGGGAGAGCAGCAGATGACAGCATGCAGGAGACAACAAACTAATCTAAACATATAAAACAACTCCAACCAACATCAGCTTGGTGGTTACCTTTGGAGGAGCCCAGCCCATGAGCTGTGCTGTGATGACTTATGGTGAACAGGTGTGCCAACAACTAAGAGCCGAGACAGAGCCTCTTAAAGCTGTAGGACAAAAAACAGCACGTCCAGAGCACCTGAAGGCCAGAAGGTGGCAGCAGCAAACGGGTGTCAGGTACAATCTTCAGCTTCCATAGTATCTACAGATCATACACTCCTCCCTTTGCTCAGTGTTTTCACCTTCAGCACATAAAGGTGAACTTCAACCACACCAACAGACTGGAATATGTTCACCCACACAGACCTGGACCAGTACGCCTCATCTGTACTGGATTACATCTCCAAAACCACAGACAGTGTCACCACCTGACAGTGGGCAGGGATAGCTCAGTAGGTAGAGTGGTGGCACCATGATCGGAAGGTCGGTGGTTCGACTCCACTGAACGGCTACCCTGAGGTACCCCTGAGCAAGGTACCGTCCCTACACACTGCTCCCCGGGCGCTGCATTGGTGGCTGCCCACTGCTTCACTGGGTGAATGGGTTAAATGCAGAGGAACTATATCCCTACGGGGACTAACATGCACACTTTACTTTACACCCAGAAACGGATCACCATGTACCCCAACCAGAAGCCTTGGATGAACCGGGATCTTTGTCTCTTCCTGAAGGCCCGCAACACCGCCTTTAGGTCAGGAGATGCACACGCCTACAGCACAGCCAGGGCTAATCTAAAGAAGGGCATCAAAAAAGCCAAACACCATTACAAAAAGAAGGTAGAAGAACACTTCTCCAACTCCAACCCCCGACGCATGTGGCAAGGACTCCAGACCATTACAGACTACAGGACCACCAAACCCTCCCCCGCATCCTCTGATGTCTCCTTCCTCAATGAGCTCAACAACTTTTATGCTCGTTTTGAGCGAGGGAACCCCACAATCACAACCAAAGCAGACCACCAACCTATGACTCTCTCCCCCACCAATGTAGGAGCGGTGCTGAGCAGGATCAGTGTCCACAAGGCTGCAGGTCCTGATGGCATCCCCGGGCGTGTTCTCAGAGCGTGTTCTGGGGAGCTTGCAGGAGTGCTCACAGACATATTCAATCTGTCCTTGGCCCACGCTGTGGTACCGGCCTGCTTCAAATCCACCTCCATCGTCCCGACACCCAAAAACTCCAACCCATCTTGCCTCAATGATTACCGCCCAGTAGCACTCACCCCCATCATCACTAAGTGCTTAGAGCAGCTGGTCCTAGCACACTTCAAATCCTGTCTCCCCCCCACCCTGGACCCCCACCAATTCGCATACCGCCAGAACAGGAGCACAGAGGATGCAGTCTCCATCGCACTGCACTCTGTCCTCTCACACCTGGACAATGTTACGAGTTCAAATATTGGGGATGGAGACAAGAGGAAAAACCACAATAACAACACTGGTCCGGCCGGGTTGAGTCAAACGATGATTTTAATGATCACACGCGTGGGAGATGGACACCGTACGCAGACAGCATCAGATCTCAAAATGGTGGAGCATTGCTCAAACTCTTATAGCCTCTGGTGCCTCCACCTTATCATAAAAAGCCTAAACATTCACATGCTTTCTCTCACACGGCGCCTAAGCTACGACCTTGGCTCCCTGTTTATCTGCTCCTGCTGAGATGGGGCAGAAAACTCCAGCATGTTCTGTTCTCTTCTAATCAGACAAATAAGGCGATGACTTTCTGCGAACAGTATTTCTTATAACTCAGCAGTATAATGCATCATAAAACAATATCATTCATCCACAATAAATCAGCAGTCTAATGTAATGCAAACTAATGCAAGAGTTATCACCTTCTTCTAATTCAGGAGAATAATGCAAACTAAAACTACATAATAATTCACAATCTTTAATTAGGGGTCTAACATGGCATAAAATAATATTATAATCTCACAACAACAACAACACCTACGCCAGAATGCTGTTTATAGACTTCAGTTCAGCGTTCAATACAATCCACCCCTCACAACTCATCAGGAAACTGACAGACCTGGGCATCAGCTCCCTCATCTGCAAATGGTTACTGGACTTCCTGACCAACCGCCCCCAACATGTCCGGCTGGATAACCGCTGCTCATCTACCATCACAATGAACACCGGTGTACCACAAGGCTGTGTGATGAGCCCTTTCCTCTACTCCCTCTTCACCCACGACTGCAGACCTGCTGATGGTTCCAACACCATCATTAAGTTTGCAGATGACATCACGGTGATTGGCCTCATCAGTGCTTTGAGCGCTCAGATGAGTAGAAACGCGCTACATAAGAACCAGTCCATTTACCATTTGGGTAATAAAATTGCAGGTAACATTTCCAAGGCAGGTAGGAAAAAAATGAGCTGCTATCAGTGTATGTTTGTTTTAAGGTGAGGTGCCACGAACCCGCATGTAGGGAGATGTAACCTCGTACCTCAGAAGTGTCGATATGGGTGTATTTCCATCTGTACAGCAGTATTTAGTACATCCTGGTACTTGGCAGGATGTGCAGGAGGCAGAGAAAGAGCATAAGCTTTCAGCACCTGTTAGAAATGTCACTTTCCCACATAAGAAATAAAAGGTGCTCCACAATAGTGCTGCAATTGAATATATTTTGCAATGAATTGAAGCCCATGTCAGTATTCATAGAAGAAATTGTATATGAATGCACAGCTTCCTTACATGTGCATTTGTTTCATTTGCAGATCACGCCAGACAGCTCACAAAGTCCATGATGAGGAAGCCAACCATAGACAAGCTGGTGGCTAACAGAGAGGCTGATGTCAATAACTTTGTCAAGTTCATCACCAAGGACTCTATTCAGAAGTCCCTGGGGATGTATCTGGAGATGCTTAAGAGAAGAAAGGCTTAGAGAGGGGAAACATGTTTGCACACTTTGTAGCACCAGCTACAGATGTGATCTGACATCAGGCAGTGAGCAGTCTACATGTTTGGGGGATAAAACCCAGCATTTACCCCTCAAGGTGTTAATAAAAACACTCGAGGTTAGGGTGTGACTTTTTGTTTTGGTTTGAAGAGCCGTACACTCGGGCAACCTGCCGAGCCTTCTCCATCACTCAGCATTACCTGCAGTATGCTTACGCGAGCAAACTGCTAATTGTTGCAAAAGAGTCTCACATATGAAGGACTAACAGCAAATCTGACCTTTAGTGCATCTAAATGTGGCAAAGCCTTTGTCATCTCTAACAAATGTTTGGTTTTTACTGTGAAATATCCAAATAAATGTCTGGATTCATACATTAAATGGATTAAAGCGTGTGGTTCTCATTCATTATCTCTGTAACTCAGACGTCTCTACATTCAAATGACAGTGGAGAATGTTAAGAGGCCCTGGGACCATTTTTGTACATTTTAGTTTTTCAGTTACAAGCCATTTGCACTGTGTTGAATGGAATATAGCCAAATTCTCTAAAAAAAAGTTTGGCATAATTTCATTTCAAAATTCAAGTCTGACTTCCTTAAATTAGCTTCAGTGGCTAAGCTAACAATACACATCCTCTTAGAGCCCTAGGGACCATTTTTGACCCATTGACTTCCATTATAAACGCTATTTTTCACTGCAGAATTATTACCGTTAATGTCTTGGTGATTACTTATGTTTCCGTTTCGTTTTGGTCTATGAGCCTTAGAGTTGTAATTTTTTTATTTGTCCACCGGGTGGCGCCCTTGCTCCACATTTGATCCCTGCTGGAAAACAGCGGGCTGCTTGGACAGACCTGCGGGAAATGAAGCCTCATTTCCGGCGTGCAGCAGCGGCTTCGCCCGCTGATCGGGCGGGACCATTTTCGGTCCCTAGGACCGTTAGAGGGTGCTTTTTTTTTTTTAGTCAACAGGAAATGACGTATTTGTTGTCACGTGGTATCGGACGTGTGGGCTGGAAAAAGGAGTCCCCGGTGATCGTGCCCCGGTCATCGTCGCGACTTACCCTGGGAAGATGCACTTATTTCGGCCTAGAGGAGAAGCATTTGCCACCTGGAGACCATTTTCTGGTCCTGAAAAAAATAATAAAAGGCGATCGAAATGAATGTTGGTGCCAATCTTTAGTCCATCTAAAGGCCTAATTATAATAACAATTGAATATTACCTCAAATGTTTTTTTTGGAAAATATTCAAGTTTTATGTTTTTTGGGGCAAAACAAGCAGTGCGCTCATGTGACGAAACCGGGATATAAAGGGTTAAAATCCGCGAAATGTAATTAAAACTTGACATGAATATTTCAAGGAGAAGTAGGTCTAAAAGATTGGCTAATTTAAAGTGGAATAAAATATTAATATATAAATTTTTTATAGCACTTTTTTGGGCGTGGTCGATTAGGACCGATAGTGTGTGCATTTTATGAAATGCGCTCCTGCAAAAAAAATAAAAGGCGATCAAAATGAATGTTGGTGCCAATCTTTGGTCCATCTAAAGGCCTAATTATAATAACAAACAAATATTACTTCAAATGTTTTATTTGGAAAATATTTAGTTTTTTGGGGCTAAAAAAACAGGACGCTCATGTAATAAAACTGGGATTTAAAGGGTTAAAACAACGAAAATCGAATTAAAACTTTATATGAATATTTCAGGGAGAAGTAGTTTTAAAAGACTGACCAATTTAAAGTGGAAAAAAATATGAATATATAATCTTTTTATTGCACTTTTGGGGCGGGACCATTTTTGGTCCCCAGGGCTCTAAAGGGATGCATTTTTAAGGGTCAGCCAGGAGTTAAAAATTCAGCGGACAACCAAATCAAAATGAATCTTGCATTCTTATAACAAGGAGCATTTTTCATTCTTTGTATGTTTGTGTTTTGGACAATTGAATCAATATACGACACTTCAAAAGGACCTGAGTGTCAGCGCAACACAATCGGCTAAACTTCAGGTGTGCAGTGTCTCCACACTTTTCACTGTCACGTCCTGTGTGTGACAGACATGAATGACCTCTGCTGTGGTGCTCCCTGTTTTCTTTGAGCACTACATTTACACATTTAAGAGTATTACCCTCAAATGTGTTTGGATTTGTCAATGTGTGAGTCGTCTACTAAGCCTAAAGCTACAAGTCACTAATGTGACTCCTGGAAAAGTAAATGTTCTTTCATGTAAAGAGATGAAATCAGCACGTGTATTCACTTTAATATTACATCCTCGGGGGGGAGGCTAAGTATTTTGCAGCAGCTTGGTATTGAACTGCAAACCTTCCAATTAGTAGAACTGAACTACAGCAACCCCAACTCAACTGTTCAGCCAGGACAAGCAGTGCTTGTCTAGTCAGTTATACCAAAGCATAAGTGATGTGCTTCTACATCACTGCCATCTTGAGGCTGCAGTCAGCTATCGTCTCTCCAAGCACACTTCTCTTGGACGCTATTAGAAACTCTAGTGTCTCTATTTCCCAGGCGTCTTTAGCTTTTTGTATGCAGACAACCTGATTTTCCATTTCAGTGTTTAAAAATCACAGGTTAACATATGTGGTGAACACATTTCAGCTTTACAGGAGTAACTGAAGATGACTGAAAATAATCTTTAATGAATACATTGTTTCTTCTTTTGTGTAGGGGAGACCGGGGATAGTTGTAACGTGGGTCAGTTGTAACACTTCCAGTTTCTCCAATCAGGGCTAAGTTTCAAATGATGTGACTCATCCTGTGCATGCCCAACTCAGTTCTGCTATCACATGTGAAAAATCAGCACATTTTGTCAAACACAGACAATTTAACATGAAAAAAAGTAATTTGTATGCCAAAAAGTACGTTTTTCTACTTTATTTCAATTTCTAATAGCATTATCTGCTTTGCAGTTAAACTCATCAAACTTAAATTGTGTTATTTGTATGTCTATGGGGATATATTCTGTGTAGGTCTTTAGTGCTAGTGTTTTAGCCGTTGGCTGTAATGTTAGCTAGTTCATGGCTATAGGAGTCTGGGTCAGTTGTAACAGCTACAGTCGGGGTCAGTTGTAACAATAATGCAGATGTTACAACTTACCACACTATTACTTTAACTTATATTAAACAAGTTGGGGCAACGACATCAGCAGAGAGAGGTTCACTGGTCGCATTTTTATATGCGGTTAATGCCATTGGCAACACAATTCCTCCACTGTTTGTGTTCCCACACATACATTATGCAGACCACTGTGTCAGAGATGGACCAGTAGGAAGCACTGGTAGTGGAAATAAATCAGGATGGGTGCAAGAAACAGATTTCCTCATCTTTCTGAAGCACTTTGCAAACCACACCAAGGTAAGCCATGATAAAAAGTAATGGAATTGCGATGCTGGTGCACAGCTACATTTTTTCAGCTTCATTGTTATGTTCAAAGTTGGTGCAAGAGTTGTAGGTTATAATGCCCACTGAGCCAATGAGGCCAAACTCAAGGAAGACCAACCAAAATTAATGAAATATTCAGTTGCAGAAAATTCCATAATTTGTCTTTTTTGGGGGGTTGGAATATGTTCAAAAGCTAGATTTCTGCATTCTGTCACACACACACACACACACACACACACACACACACACACACACATACACACACACACACACACACACACACACACACACACACACACACACACACACACATACACACACACAGCTACATAAATGGCTCTAAGTGCATTCATGTGTTGAATAAACAAAGATTACATGTTAATGTTTTGTTAGTACTCTTATTTCATTTTGTTACATTTCACCCCAGGATATGTTACAACTAACCCAGACTATGGGGTTAATTGTAACATTTCACTCTTCGTGTTTGAGGCCATACCATGCAATGGGTAATTGTGCTGCAGAGAAAATAGCTGCACTATTTAATAGCAGAGACATGTAAATACTTTGCATTACATTTTGAATCCACTACCTTAAAAGAGCTCCAATTTACAGACAGAAATGTCAAAGATGTGACAACTATCCCCGGTCTCCCCTACAGATGTATTACTCTACCGCTCTTTTGTTTTTTCAACATTTTTGGCTCAGTTTTGCAGGTTAGTGTTTTGCTGTGTGTTTGAGCTGTTTTGGGAAATTAATTAAAAAACTTTAGTAACTCAAAACTCTGAAGACATTTAAGCAGACAAAAGAAGTGAAATAAAATACAAACGCGTTATTAAAGGTTTCCAAATCAACAAAGGGTCTCAGTAAATGTTCCAGACAAATGTGCTCCACTGCAACAAGAAGCCGAATTCTTTACAACACACAAGTTTTCAGTGAAATTCTTTTAGTGGCTTTATTGTGCATTTGCATTTCATGAAGCTGTGGCTGACAGTAGTCCCCAACTGAATGATCATTGTGCTGGCTGCAGATTGAGCACGATGTGTGGAAAGCTTGTGGAAGTCACGGTTCAAGCAACGTGAGCCTAACCGCTCAGCTTCACCTCCACGGGGAAGTGGTCGCTGACAGCCAACGCCTGAGAGACAGAGAAACCGTTCTTTTAGTGGCTCACAGTTTGTGCTGCAGACGGCTTCAGTTTCCACAGGTTTCTTTCCAGTGCTGAAAAACTCAACGTGCCTGCATGGTAATGCCATCACTACAGTATACACTGCATTATGATTTTGTTTGCATCTCTGTGGTCGTTACTACAGCCACTGCTTTACAAAGTTGCTCGATTTTCTGTAGCTCAAAGCTGATATTAAAAAAGCAAAAGTGCTTTAAAACTGCATGATTTCTGATGGGGCGACTGCTTTGCCCTTTGTGTAGAATGCCTCTCTTCTGATTGGAGCTCAGTAAACATTTTGCTGACGAGTCTATGGTCTCAGTTGCAGTGAATACAGCATTATGTTAACTTTTTATATTGACGTTTCCATTAGTGTCAGCGGGGAATGAGGCAGGTTGTGCTTTTTAGTTCAAATGAATTCTTACAGAGATAAGGATTGAAATTCATCTGTTACCAGATCTTGTTTGAGATTCAGGTCCGTCATGTAGTTATACACCTTCGCACTCTCTTTCACCACTCCTCTCATCATGTCCGCAGTGACCACAATCCTGCAAACACAGAAAGATGATTAGAGTTTAGAGTTTGCGTGCACACATCAGAACGACCTGCCACAATCTGTCTACCTGTCGTAAGGGCAGACAGTTTGCGACACGGTAGTGTCGGCCGCATCAGTGATCAGCCAATGGAAAGTCTTGTCAGTGAAGATGCGGATCTGCTGCCAGTCAGACCCGGACACATAACTACAGCCTGCGTTGAAGTCACCCAGCAGCACGATGTCCTGCAGGGAGAGTAGTGTGAGTCGCATTTACCGAATGTGTGTTTTTCCACCAAATAAATGATTTTTACTTGTAGGCTGTAAATACATCATTGTTCCAGCGAGCGCGGACATCTGCCACCACGTCATAGAGAGCATTTAGCTCCCGAACAGCTGATTCTGGGGAGGTGTGCTGAGGGATCAGAGTAAAGTCTCTCACAGCTACAGAAGAGAAGGGAACGAAGGAGTGTTGACAGTGACGGAGGCGCTTACACCGCATGAGAATGATAAAGGACTAGTGACTAACATGTCCCAGGAACTACCACGCACAAATGTTTGAATGAGGATCCACATCATTATCAGTGTGATGCAGAAACAGCTGTATAACTCGAGCCACAGCACCTACCAGTGTGTTTGGAGGAGAACATTACGACAAACGGCTCCCTGCTAAAGGCGTCTTGTCCAGTTTCCTCCGGGCCGTCGTCATAGGTGTAGCTTTTTGCCACCGATACCAGCGCCTCCCTGTGGAGAAAATCACCACCTTTTCATTTGCTGCCAGTGTGTACTTCATTTCTAAACATGTCCAGTTGCTTCTCGGGACAAATTTATTGTAGTTCTGCTTTTCCCCTTTTTTTAAATCACTTCTTCTGAATTCTGAGTGTGTATAAGATGTATGTTTATGCCAGAACAAAGACGGAGGATTTGCCGTTAAATTACTTCAAACATGCCTCAAACACTACAAACATGCTGGAAATATAAATTTTTAATCAAGTTGTTTTGAATGGTTATTTGAGAAACTTATGGGAGGTTCTTTAACCCTCTGAGGTCTAAGTAATGATGATGATCCAACACCAATCCTGACTTTAACCCCGGGCAACGTGAACAAGTCATTTTTATTTTTGTTAAATTGTTTGGCTTTAAGAAACAAAGAAAACAATCAAACTATTCACATTCTGCCATGAAAAAGACTTTTTCCCTTTCTACAAAATACATATTTAGAGCAAGAACTAAAAATGCTTTTTACACGGCATCACTGCAACGAACCATGTGTTGTTGCAAACAGCCGCCCCTCCCTGAGCCTGACTCTGCCGGAGGTTTCTTCCTGTCAAAAGGGAGTTTTTCCTTCCCACTGTTGCCAAAGTGCTGCTCATAGGGGTCATTTGATTGTTGGGTTTTTCTCTGTATGTGTTATTGTAGGGTCTACCTGACAGTATAAAGCGCCTTGAGGCGACTCTTGTTGTGATTTGGCGCTGTGTAAATAAAATTGAACTGAATAAATATCATTTCACTGTGTGTAGAGTAGAGACTTATTTTTTTCATCGTGGTGCACCTGTAAAGGAAGAGATATCGCTCTTTATAGGTGCTCGCACCGAGAGGCTCGCTGACGATGTATTTGTACTGAGGAGAATCTCTGGGGGGAAACAAACACACACTTTTATGTTTCCATACGTTTGCATTTCATGCTCAGTGTTACTCTGAATGTTCCATGTTCGGTGTGTGGACTCACTTGTTGACGTACTCCATGAGTTTTTGGGTTGCTGAGAGATCACTGTCTCTGACCTCTTGGATCAGAATGACGTCATAGCGTTGGACAATCTGCAAAACACAAATAAAAAATGAAAATGAATCAGCTGATTGTCCATCTTGCAACATCACGTTTGTTTATATTTTACCTTGCACGAAAAAATTCATGTGTTAAGCTTTAGATTGTAAAGGCAACGCTACAGCTGTTGCACATCCAGTTATTTCATTGATCATTCCTTAAGCATAGAGGTGGGAATATTCTGGGAATATTCAGGTTTACTTCTGCAACAGGCCAAATCATCCAAAGCATTTCTCAAAATTCAGTTCAAACTATTTCAAAACGCACACACAAGATAACACTTCTGGATTGGTTTTGAAAGCACTCTGACCCAAATTGCATTACAAATGGGTGGATGTAAACATTTTGTACAAACTGTCATATCTACCAAAGAGGGAAAAGTCCCAGACCTTGGTAATGATGTTCATCAGAGTGGTGTTGGAGGCTTTGGTGTCTCCGAAGGATTTGATGTTAAAGGCTCCCAGCAGCAGCGAGTTAGAGAGATGCAGCAAGGTCAGAAAAAGCCCCAAAGTGCCCACCAAATGCATCCTACACCAAACAGGTCACATGTTAAAAATGACTTAGAAATCACATGAAACACTGACGCTTACAAATGATTTCATATTTATTTTACACGTATGTATGCAAATGACTTCCCAGGTTATCAGGTTAATAATTTCCAGTTCCTGTGCATTAAAAACCGATTTGCAGGCTGAAGTAAGGCCTTTCCTTTCACTCCATATTTCTCTGTCATAAAGTCCAGTTTAACATGGAGGTTAGTCCAAAACAAAGCGGCTCATGTTCCACCATCTGCTGAGAGCTCATGACATGAGAGTGAGAGACCTAACACCTGCTCCTCTGGATGTATTTTTGGCAGTTTATCTAACATGCTATTTAGCGCGTCGCTATTTGCAGCATGTTGCAAGGCTTGGTAAAATATTATCCTTTTAGGACAATATATTACTCTGTTGCCCTGGTTACACCGTCCTGGAGCTGTTGTGGAAGACCAAAGGTTGCCAAATATGGAAACAGAGAGCTGCATTTATACTGTGATGGTTTGCATGTGCTGCTGAAATGTGTTTGTAAACGCACAATTACTGCAGGAAAAATGCACAAAAGTTACTGTAATGCTGCTGTAGCCTGAAACATCCACTCTAAACAAGAAACTGGCTCACAGTATTGCACCGAATACAGCTCAGATGTTTTTGTAGCGAGTGAGAGGTCCATACCTGCTCCTGTATGTCTGCACGGTGGAGACGCCTGAACTCGTGAATCTTCTGAAAGCTCCTGAAAAGCTTCTGAGCAGAATGGCGACCAGTGTCTCTTTTGAGGTTTTTATCTACCTGCAGGCGCATGTGACTGCAGGGTGCTGGGGAGGAGTACAGAGAAAAGGTGTGTTGTGGATGGGGTACAGATTTCAGGCTTTCAGGTTCTCACATCCCAAGATTGCAGTGCAACAAGGATAACGTTGCAACCTCAAATTCTTTTCTGCTCGTCATACAATAAAAACACTTCAGCATTGTTTTAACTTGCTGTTGTCCTGTTTGGCATTTGTGTGAAGTTCTGTCACACTTCACAAATGAACTCAGAATGAGTGTCGCAGTGTTGGGATGACCTTAAACTTTGGCAAAATCCTTACGGAAACTGAAGAAATTCCTTCAAGCAGTTTGAAAGATGCCTTGTTCATGAGAGCAGGGACAGACAAAACATAATATCTACTCTAGGTCTGCTCCAGCAGAGACACGTAACAGTCATTAGCAATAACAACAGTAATATTGCTACAGCCTTGTTAAACTATCATCTGTCCCAGTGTTATATCTTTTTTTTTTTTTTTTTTTTTTTTTTTTTCTAAATGACATCAGAAACAGCAGTATGCGACATTACGTGATGGCAGAGCTTCAGTTCATCCTTTGTCATTTTTTTTTTTTTTTTTTTTTTTTTTTAATAAATAGGACAGGGGGAATGAATGAGAGAAAGAGGGGGAGAGAAAGAAAGAAAACCAAAGGGGAGAAGAGACGGTGAGAAGGGGGGGGAAGAGAGAGAGAAAAAAAAAAAAAAGAACTCCTGGGTCACCTGTATGGAGAAAAAAACAAAACAAAAAAAACAAACAAACAGAGGAGACAGCAAACAACAAAGAGCAACATAATAATAGAGAAAACAAAGCACCATCACAATAAACTAGCTAGTCATAGATATCAATATTTACTAAATAATAAACGATATTGTGCAGCACGCAAGATAGACAGCGCACAGTGTGCTTTGAGGCAGCAGCCAAGAAAGCTTTAGTCCGCGTCTGTGAATACCCATGTGTGCATACCTGTGTGGATCAGCATGCTTGCATTCCAAAGGTTTCTCCATGTAATGATCTGCTAGGGAGTGTGGGGGGGCCACAGCCCCGTCCTCCAGGGTGTGAAGCAGGTATGGAGGAGATCAAAACTCCAGACATCCAGAGGCCCCCAGAACACAAGAGACCATGGAAGACCAACAGAGGGGCAGCCGCGCCACTGTCCCAGTAAGAGCTGAGGAGAGTTCCAGATGAGGGCTCACTCAGCAGCCGCGGAGCAGAAGTCAGGGGGAGTTGCAGTGACGCGCCCGTGAGCTCCGCCGGCCCCCAGCTGTGCCTGAGTGACCGAGCCCCAGGCCGAGAGGCCGGGGGCACCCCACCTCCAAAGGGGCCCGAGCGAGCCCCAGGCCCCGACAAGCGGCCGCCAAGGAGTGAGCCGGTGTGTACCCGGACGCCCACCCCCAGACACAAAGAACCACCAACACACCGACACCTGAGGGAGTCCGCCACCGGCAGGGGAAGTGGTGGTGGGTGGAGATAGGCCTCCAAACCTTGGAGGGCCTGAGGTGTCCACAGAGAGGTGGCGTCTGATACCCAACCTGACATATAGACACAGACATACAGGCACACACAGACACAAACATCCATTCCCACCCTCATGCTCTCATATGCACTCACTCCACACTCAACCAACGTGGAGACAGACATAAAGAGACGCTGTACACACAATCACACTCCCCAAGCGTACTCTACAAACCGGGTCTAGGTACCCTTGCCCCTGGAGGGGGGAATTGCACCCAGACCCAGGTGGTGTTACCCTTTTCCCTGCGGTGGGGAGAGGCAGACCACCCCGACTCCGCAGCAGCAGGGAGGCCCCACACCCCAGACCGCAGTCGGACGGCCAACTCCTCCTACTAGCCCTCCCGCTCCAGCAGGCCGCAGAGAATGGGGGTGGGAGAAGACTCCAAACCTCCCTCCACCCGCTCATTGTAGTGTTGATGCATATGTGTTCTAAGGTGCAATTAAAACCCAGGAGGGCATGGAGCTACCTGCCAGAGAGCAGCAGGTAAGCGCATAGTCCCTCCTGCTAGCCCTCAATGACTAAGTGTATTTAAAATTGAGAGGTGGGCAACGACGTCAGGGGTGAGGTGTACACCCTGATGGTGATTTGGACTCCGTGATTGTGCCCACCCCCAAGATCCTATATGTATGTGTAATGAGAGTGTGAATAATGTGAATGTCTAAGTTGTGGGTTAAAATTGAGGCAGAGGCAGCCAGAAGGGGACAGGGGGGGGGGGGGGGGGGTAGCCTCCTCTGCACCCTGGTGACATACCCCTACTCCAAGGCCCTGCATGTGTGGGTGGTTGTGGAGGAGCGGGAAGAGGGAGGCAGCTGGAGATGGGGAGGGAAGGAAGGGAGGGGCAGGTAACCCCTCCCTGGGGCCAGCTCCCCCGCTGACCCCAGTAGGCACCCCCACCCTCCGCGACCCGCCAGGGAAGGGGGGCCCAGGCCCATCAGACCGGGGCCCAGTGCAGTAGCGCCCCCCGGCTCCACAGAGCCCTGGACAGTCCACCCAACCCCACCACAGAGAAAACTGCACCCACCCCACCATCCACACATCTTCCAGACTACATAAGACGGTAAACGCCCAGGCTGAGATATTCCTCCACCTCTCCTGTATCTCCCCCTCCTGCAGAGAGTTCCTGAAGAGAAGAAAGCTCCTGCAAGATGTGACCATCCCCCCCACCAGTTGAAGAGCCCCCCAGGCGGCTCGACGCACCGGCGGCACCCTGCTCCAGGGCCGGGCCCCCATGCACCCACCCGCCCACAACCCCGGCAACACACCAACCAGGACCCAAGCCCCCGAGGCCCGGCCCGGGCCCCAGCCCAGAGACGGAGCGCCCCCAGAACCTCACGCCCATCCCGGACCCACCCAGGGGCAGCCAGGCTACCAGGTCAGTAACCCACGTCCGTCAGCACAGACCCTCCCCTAGCCCCGCTGCACGCAGCCGCGAGGAAACAGTCACCTGAGAGCCAACAGAGCCCCCAACCGGACGTGACCTGCACGGTGGAGACGCCTGAACTCGTGAATCTTCTGAAAGCTCCTGAAAAGCTTCTGAGCAGAATGGCGACCAGTGTCTCTTTTGAGGTTTTTATCTACCTGCAGGCGCATGTGATTGCAGGGTGCTGGGGAGGAGTACAGAGAAAAGGTGTGTTGTGGATGGGGTACAGATTTCAGGCTTTCAGGTTCTCACATCCCAAGATTGCAGTGCAACAAGGATAACGTTGCAACCTCAAATTCTTTTCTGCTCGTCATACAATAAAAACACTTCAGCATTGTTTTAACTTGCTGTTGTCCTGTTTGGCATTTGTGTGAAGTTCTGTCACACTTCACAAATGAACTCAGAATGAGTGTCGCAGTGTTGGGATGACCTTAAACTTTGGCAAAATCCTTACGGAAACTGAAGAAATTCCTTCAAGCAGTTTGAAAGATGCCTTGTTCATGAGAGCAGGGACAGACAAAACATAATATCTACTCTAGGTCTGCTCCAGCAGAGACACGTAACAGTCATTAACAATAACAACAGTAATATTGCTACAGCCTTGTTAAACTATCATCTGTCCCAGTGTTATATCTTATATCATCCAAGATGGCGCCGAGTATGGCAGCCTCGTCGCGAGCTCCCCCAAGCAACAGCTTTTTTCTGTGTTTAATTTTACTTTTCCTTCATTTTTTCGCGAGTAGCACATGTCTCCTTGTGTACGACCGCCAAACCTTACTGGACATAAAAGACGGTCTTTCTTATAACTTTCCGGAGTTCAAGTTTTGCAACATGGACGCTCCGTTTGCAGACCCCCCATTCATCTCACCTGAGACGCCTTTGTTCTCTGGTCCTGGAGGCCGCAAACGCCGACGCAGAGGGAGAAGATCTGGCGTTCTGGTTCGACTGAGACGGCGCACTAACAGACCACCGTTACCCAGTTTATTACTGGCTAATATGCAGTCTCTGGAGAACAAGCTGTGCGAGCTTCGGGCACGGATCTCATTCCAGCGAGAGATGCGGGACTGCTGCGTGATCTGCCTCACAGAAACCTGGCTATCGGACAAGGTACCGGACTCCGCAATACAACTACCGGGGTTCTCCGTGCATCGCGCGGACAGGTCACAGGATCTTACTGGGAAAAGCAGAGGCGGTGGTGTGTGTTTCATGATCAACAACAGCTGGTGTGATTATGCGAACGTGCACCCGGTCAAATCCTTCTGCTCACCGGACCTGGAGTACCTGATGATTAAGTGCCGGCCATTCTGGCTACCGAGGGAATTTACAGCAGTGATTATTACGGCTGTTTACATTCCCCCACAAGCCAACACTGACCCTGCACTCAGGGAACTGTACAGCGCGATCAGCAGCGAGGAAACCGCACACCCAGAGGCAGCGTTTATCACAGCCGGAGACTTTAATGAGGGAAACCTGAAGAAAGTCTCACCAAAACTCCATCAACACATCCATTTTAACACCCGTGGAGACCGGCTACTCGACCACTGCTACACCTCTTTCCGGGATGCGTACAAAGCCCTCCCCCGCGCCCCATTCGGCCAATCAGATCACTGCTCCATCCTGCTCCTGCCCGCCTACAGGCAGAAGCTGAAACAGGAAGCTCCAACCCGGAGGGCGGTGCACTGTTGGACGGACCAATCGGAGTCTGCTCTGCGGGACTGTTTTGATCACGCGGACTGGGAAATGTTTCACGTGGCTGCTAGGGACATTGATGAGTACACAGACTCAGTCTGTGGATTTATCAGGAAATGCGTGGAAGATGTCGTCCCATCCAGAACAGTCAAATCCTTCCCAAATCAAAAACCCTGGATTAACGGAGATGTTCGCGCGGCACGGAACACCGCCTTTGCCTCCGCGAACACATCGGACTACAAACACGCACATTACCAACTCCGGAAGACGATCAAAGCAGCCAAACGTGAGTACAGGGACAGGGTGGAGCAACAGTTTGACAACCCTCGGAGTATGTGGCAGGGACTAAACACGATCGCAGATTTTAGAGGGAAAACCAGCACACCGCAGACCACGGCCTCTCTGTGTGAGGATCTAAACGTATTCTACGCTAGATTCGACACGGCGAACACCATGAGACCGGACAGTGTGCGCACCGCGGATGACGTCAGTGCGCACACTGTGTCTGAGGAGGATGTGCGGAGGTGCTTCAGGAAGGTGAACACGCGCAAAGCTACTGGTCCGGACGGGATTCCCGGCCGCGTCCTCAGGTCATGCGCGGCTCAGCTGGCTGGAGTGTTCATGCACATCTTCAACCTTTCCCTCTCTCTGTCTGTAGTCCCAGCCTGCTTCAAAATGGCCACCATCGTCCCTGTACCCAAATCCTCCACCATCTCCTCATTGAACGACTGGCGACCTGTAGCCCTGACCCCCATCATGAGCAAATGCTTCGAGAAGCTGGTCAGGGACTTCATCTGCTCTGCACTACCCGACTCACTGGACCCTCTACAGTTTGCATACCGCCACAACAGGTCCACTGATGATGCCATAGCCCTGACACTACACACTGCCCTGTCACACCTGGAGAAGAGAGACACGTATGTGAGGATGCTGTTTGTAGATTACAGCTCAGCATTCAATACCATCGTTCCCTCGAAGCTGGACAGGAAACTGCAGGATCTAGGACTGAGCAGCTCCCTCTGCAGCTGGATCCTTAGCTTCCTGTCTGACAGACGCCAAGTGGTCAGACTGGGCAGCATCACCTCATCCCCCATCACACTGAACACTGGTGCTCCACAGGGGTGTGTACTGAGCCCTCTCCTGTACTCACTCTACACCTACGACTGCACAGCCACTAACAACTCCAACATCATTGTGAAGTTTGCGGATGACACTACAGTGGTGGGTCTTATCACCAACGGTGATGAGACGGCTTACAGGGAGGAGGTCAGCGCCCTGACCCACTGGTGTCAAGACAACCATCTCACCCTCAACATCGCAAAGACAAAGGAGTTGATAGTGGACTTCCGGAGGTGCAGAGAAGTACACACCCCCATCACCATCAGCGGCGCTGCTGTGGAGAGAGTGAGCAGCTTCCGGTTCCTTGGAGTACATCTGGCTGAGGATCTTACGTGGTCAGTACACACAAACAAAACAGTGAAGAAGGCGCAGCAGCGCCTCTTCTTTCTCAGGAGACTGAAAAGATTCGGCATGAGCCCCCGCATCCTCAGGACCTTCTATCACTGTGCCATTGAGAGCATCTTCACTGGATGCATCACCACCTGGTATGGCAACAGCACCGCCTACAACTGCAAAGCTCTCCAGCGAGTAGTGCGGTGCTCTGAACGGATAATTGGAGGTGAGCTTCCCTCCCTCCAAGACATCTACAGGAAGCGCTGCCTGAGGAAAGCGGGGAGGATCATCAAGGACTCCAGTCACCCCAGCCATAAACTCTTCAGACTGCTTCCATCAGGAAGGAGGTTCTGCAGCATCCGGTCCCGTACCAGCAGACTGAGAGACAGCTTCAGCTCAGGTGGGGTGGCTGTAGCTCAGGTGGTAGAGCAGGTCATCTACTGATCGGAAGGTTGGTGGTTCGATTCCCGGCTTCCCCTAGTCTGCATGCCAAATATCCTTGGGCAAGATACTAACCCGAAATTGCTCTCCGATGCATTCATCTGTGTGTGAATGTCAGTTGTGCTTGTGTGAATGGGTGAATGCACAAGTTGTGTAAAGTGCTTTGAGTGCTCAGAAGAGTGGAAAAGCGCTATATAAGAACTAGTCCATTTACCATTTCTGCCATCAGACTGCTGAACACGTCATAGACACCTCAGCTTCACTACTGGAACTTTAACATTATGCACTCCATACTGTACAGTAATGCCACTGTTTTGCACATGTCTCACTCTGTATATTTTATTTTATATATTTTATTTATTGTTTACTCTATTTAATTTGTAAAATATGTGTACACACACACACACACACACACACACACACACACACACGTAGAAAAATATTTAGTATACACATCCAGGAATGCATATACTATTATATATTGTACATATATTTATTAGTTTCAGATGTAGCCATTCTTGTATTTTGCTTGTTTACATTATTGTATTTTGCACAACTCTGTTGCTTGTGAAGCTCGCACACAAGAATTTCACTCGCATGTGCTGTACCAATGTACCTGCACATGTGATGTGACAATAAAAGTGATTTGATTTGATTTGATTTGAAATCAGACCTTCAAAAACCTTCCGATAGGCTGATACAACACAAGTATGCCACCATCTCCACCTTATTGGTCAGAAAGTTTTTCTTCCCAGTTGTAGCTGAACAAACAGAACCCATTCACTTACAATGCATTCAAGCTTGACAACACAATAATACACTTTAGTGAAGTTTCATAAAAGTGCTCATACTTACAGCATGTTACAGTTGTCATGTTACTGATGAGGGTTAAGCTCTATGTTTTTAACATTGTAATCAGATCTGCCAGGTCGGTGCTTAGACATATACCGGTGTCCACTACACCCAGCCTCCTGACTCTTTCTTTACTGCCAGCTGTCGAGAATCTGATGCCTCAGCAAATACTGAATAAATTTCGGTGCCACCGCTGCTGTCCACATTCATGCTCCCGTCAGGGTAAACCATAGTTTCCCAAACTTTCCATGTATTTTAAACTTGAGAATCCAAGTGAAGCCAAGATGTTTGCTGACTATTAGTCTTGTTTATGAAGTAGACAAACGAATTTTGTGTAGAAAGGATGAGGGCTCAGTGTGCGCGTGAGGAAAGCTTGCACGAGAGGAAATCTCCACTGGGACATGGAGAACTACCACATACTGACCTAAAGAGCAACGAGTACAGAGGGAGAAACAGCAGGAAGTGCAGCTTAACCACAGATTTGTAGCCACTCTTGCAGTTTAAACCAAAGACCAACAGAGAGTTGCACTAGGGCCAAAGTAGCAGGATCATTTTCTGTATTTGACTTTTGGTTATATGCACATGTGACCTGATGGGGACTGCAGATGTGCAGTATCTGCACCTTATATTTATATTTTATTTTATATTATATTTTTCTCTAACATCCATAAACATGCACACTCTGGTAAAACTAATTAAAGTTAAATACTTCTTTGTAAGATGTTTAATAAAGAATGATAAAATGGAAAAGTGCCATGTGTGTAGCTAAAAATAAGCCCCAGAGCGAACGGCAAGGCTGCAGTCTGGGAACCGGCGGGGCGGTCACCGCTGGGATGTGCTTATCAGAGTGTGGAAAGTTGTGGACTTTAAAGTGTTGAACTTTGATGGATAACCAGTCGTGTCTCAGATCAAACGTGCAGAATAAAATCTTTGCCATAACTGTTGGCATGAGAGTGATGCTCATTATCCCTTCTGGCAACATTTTGAATAGCACCATCTGGTCAAGCAAGGCCATGTGACACACTGAGCTCGTGATACTGGTTTTGGGCGGCAGTGATACGGACACTACTGGACTGAAACTGGTTTGAGAGTCTGCTAAAACGACAGCATGTAAGGACACAATGACTGTGTTTTAGTAAGTGTTTACCTGTTTTACTAAATGTACTTAAGAACTGCTGAGACCGTTTATAAACCATATAAACCTGTGTTTAAATTTCAAGAAAAGAATGATGCATTTGCATTTCTGTATTAATAGTTGGAACCGAGGAGGAAATATGAATGCAGCTGCATCGTTTTTTGCATTCATGATGTCGTTTTATTCAAATCAGTTTCTGTTAAATGCCCCAGACAACAAATCTGTTGTCGGTTTAATTTCAGAAAGGATGGCGCCACATCATGTGATCATTACAGCATATGTACAGATCTAAATGCATTTCATGTCCTATTATAGTTTTATTCACTTCAGATTAGCATTAAAGTTGTAGCCGCGTCTTTGCCCATTATGAGCCATAAAGTTGGACACTGTTGGAGACTGTTCTGCTGGTGATAAATGAAACGAGACGATCGTTTAAAAGGATTTTATTTTGAAATCTAACACCCATGTAGAGCTAACATTGATCGTAATAACATCGTAATAACATCGTAATAACATCGTAATAACATCTTTACAGTTTGTGTAAACCCAACAGAAACCATGTTGTCCCAAAACGCTGCGTTTGTGTCCCATATGTAACACCGTGTATTATCCAACTTATTTCACATGGTTTAACTTGAACTTTAAAAACTACAATAAAGTTTTGCTGTATTACCAGTAACAAATCTTTTATATACACATTAGCTTGTTTAAAAAAACTGACTGAATTACCTCTAAACTGGTTCTAGGCTTTGTCACACTGGTCGCACTGGTGCGTGTCCATGGTCAGTAAGTGTAGGGTTGACTTAAGCTCGAGTTTGTGTAAACTGAACTGCTGCACCGATCAGCGTCTGTTGGCGTGTTTCTGGGGTCGCTGGCTGGAGGCTTTCCCAGAAAGGTCACATGCGGCACCAGCTTGTGTGTCTCCAAGCTCGACTTCAAAGCAAAAGCCCTCCCACATTGGTCACACTTGTGTGCTTTAACTCCACTGTGGACCAGTTTGTGTCTCTTTAAGTTGCTCTTATAATTAAAAGCCTTTCCGCACTCCTCACATGTGTGGGGTTTTTCTCCGCTGTGGACCATCTCATGGATTTTTAAGTAGCTCATCTGAGTAAAAGCCTTCTCACACTGGCTACATGCGTATGGTTTGACTCCTCTGTGCAGGCGCTGATGAGTTCTCAAGTTGCTCATCAAACTAAATGTCTTTCCACACTGGTGGCACATGTGTGGTTTGACGCCGCTGTGGCTGAGGTGATGTGTTTTTAAGTTGCCTTTCCAAGTAAAAGTCTTTCCACACTGGTCACAACTGAAGGGCTTTTCCCCACTGTGGATGCGCTGGTGTCTTCTGAGGTGAGACGGGGCATGAAACTTCTTGTTACACTGATCACACCTGTAGTGCTCAAGTAAGTTTGCACTTGAGTGAGCATCTTCAGCCAACTGAGAGCACTGAGGTGTTGGGCTCTCTTTGGCGTCTTGTTCCTACAGCAACAAAGACACAGGCAGGGAGTCAGAAGCTTAATAAGTGTTTGAGTTAAATCTTGTTTTGTCGTGCCGGCCTCTCTGCTTCGATAAGAAACATGTTTGTTGGATGATGCCCGTAATAGTAACCTGTTGTGTTGTAAATTGTTTGGATGCGTTTTGGAAAAGAAAGACTGTATTATTGCATAAAATACATTTAAACAAGTGCATCGCTGATTGCATCTAGTGGACATTGGTTCTACCAGC